>NW_017200619.1:0-6952 GCF_001704415.2 Capra hircus
GCCAAACTCTAGAAAATCCAGGAGGTTCTCCGCTCCAGGCGAAGATGAGGCCCATTTCCTCTGAGGCGTCTGGAGGCTCATCACACCTAAACTCTGGAAATTCAAAAGGGTCCTTGCTGCAACTCAAGAAGTTCCCCGACATTACCCGTCTCCCCTTGATAGGAAGCACGAGGGTCCCGCCCACATCCAGAGGAACCCGTTTCCGCCTGGTAGCTCGAAATGAGGGATCCTATCCTGCTTAGTCAGGAAAGATTTTTCAGCTTTCCCATGGCCTCTCAAGAGCAAGGGCTCTCAATAGGAAAGGCGAGAGGAACTCCAGGGTCGTGCCACCATTCCAAGAGTCCCCCAGATATCTCAGTCCATTTCAGAGGAACCTGTTTTCCCCGCAATGCCTCGACTTTCACGCGAGGATCCACTCACACCATGGTGGCACGTGGACAGCCCTGTGGGAAAGCCTCGTGGGAAAGCCACAGATCCCTTGATCCCCGCGACGGGAAGCGTGACACATCTGCTACACTGTCCCTGAGGTCACGGTCGTATGTCGAGAGCACTGCCGCAACTCGGGAAAATCCAGGAGGTTCTCTACTCCAGTCGAGATGAGGCCCATTTTCTCTGCGGCGTCTCGAGAGTAATCACACCTAAACTCTGCAACTTCCAAAGGGTGCTACACACCCTTGCTACAACTCAGGAGGTTCCCCGATATACCCGTCTCCACTCCAGAGGAAGCACGAGGGTCGGCCTCCTCCAGAGGAGCTCCGTTTCCGCCCTCCAGCTCGAGATGAGGGATCCTTCCCTGCTTCCTCGGGAAAGATTCCCGACGTTTCCGACGCATCTCAAGAGGAGGCGCGCTGCCACAGGAAAGGCGAGAGGAACTCATGGGTCATGCCACCATTCCAAGAGCCCCCAGATGTCTCCGTCCATTCCAAGAGGATCCTGTTTTCCCTGCACTGTTTCGACTTTCATGCCGAGGATCGACTCACACCACGGTGCACGTGGGAGAGCCCTGTGGAAAGCCTCGTGGGACAGGCTCGAGGGAAGCCACAGATCCCTTGATCCACGCGACGGGAGCGTGACACTGCTGCTACAGCTCGGGAGGAAAGCGCACGTGCATGCCCTACTCGAGACGAGGACTGACTCCCCTGGGGAGTCTCCAGAAGTACCCCAAGATGCATGTCAGCCCTGGAGAGGAATCCTCAGCTCCGGCCCCGACTCCACACAAGGTCTTAGGCCCCGGCATCGACGGGAGAGGAATCACGAGAGGCCCCCTAGCAACACGCATGATAACTGGCCTTTCCTGCGGCCGCCAGAGCGGGTCCGCTGAATCCCCGTCGTAACTCGAGAGCACCTGCTTAAACTCGGGAATTCCAGAGCGCATCTCCAGTTCCAGTCGAGAGTGCCTCATGCGCGAAATGGGCCTCATGTCGACTGAATGGAGAGGCTCCTGGATATTCCCGAGTTTAGCAGGTGCTCTCGAGTTACGACGGGGATTCAGGGACCCGCTCTGGCGGCCGCCAGGAAGGCCAGTTATCATGCGTGTTGCTAGGGGGCCTCTCGTGATTCCTCTCCCGTGATGCCGGGGCCTAAGACCTTGTGTGGAGTCGGGGCCGGAAGCTGAGGATTCCTCTCCAGGGCTGACATGCATCTTGGGGTACTTCTGGAGACTCCCCAGGGGAGTCAGTCCTCGTCTCGAGTAGGGGCATGCACGTGCGCTTTCCTCCCGAGCTGTAGCAGCAGTGTCACGCTTCCCGTCGCGTGGATCAAGGGATCTGTGGCTTTCCCTCGAGCCTGTCCCACGAGGCTTTCCCACAGGGCTCTCCCACGTGCCACCGTGGTGTGAGTCGATCCTCGGCATGAAAGTCGAAACAGTGCAGGGAAAACAGGATCCTCTGGAATGGACGGAGACATCTGGGGGCTCTTGGAATGGTGGCATGACCCATGAGTTCCTCTCGCCTTTCCTGTGCAGCGCGCCTCCTCTTGAGATGCGTCGGAAACGTCGGGAATTCTTTCCCGAGGAAGCAGGGAAGGATCCCTCATCTCGAGCTTGGAGGCGGAAACGGAGCTCCTCTGGAGGAGGCCGACCCTCGTGCTTCCTCTGGAGTGGAGACGGGTATATCGGGGAACCTCCTGAGTTGTAGCAAGGGTGTGTAGCACCCTTTGGAAGTTGCAGAGTTTAGGTGTGATTACTCTCGAGACGCCGCAGAGAAAATGGGCCTCATCTCGACTGGAGTAGAGAACCTCCTGGATTTTCCCGAGTTGCGGCAGGTGCTCTCGACATACGACCGTGACCTCAGGGACAGTGTAGCAGATGTGTCACGCTTCCCGTCGCGGGGATCAAGGGATCTGTGGGCTTTCCCACGAGGCTTTCCCACAGGGCTGTCCCACGTGCCACCATGGTGTGAGTGGATCCTCGGCGTGAAAGTCGAGCATTGCGGGGAAAACAGGTTCCTCTGAAATGGACTGAGATATCTGGGGACTCTTGGAATGGTGGCACGACCCTGGAGTTCCTCTCGCCTTTCCTATTGAGAGCCCTTGCTCTTGAGAGGCCATGGAAAGCTGAAAAATCTTTCCTGACTAAGCAGGATAGGATCCCTCATTTCGAGCTACCAGGCGGAAACGGGGTTCCTCTGGATGTGGGCGGGACCCTCGTGCTTCCTATCAAGGGGAGACGGGTATGTCGGGGAACTTCTTGAGTTGCAGCAAGGACCCTTTTGAATTTCCAGAGTTTAGGTGTGATGAGCCTCCAGACGCCTCAGAGGAAATGGGCCTCATCTTGCCTGGAGCGGAGAACCTCCTGGATTCCTAGAGTTGGGCAGGGTCTCTCGAGTTACGACGGGGACCTCAGGGACCCGCTCTGGTGGCCTCAGGAAAGGCCAGTGCCCATGGGAGTTGCAGGGGGCCTTCGGGATTCCTCTCCCCTCGATGTCGGGGCCTAAGACCTTGTGTATAGTCGGGGCTGAAACCTGAGGATTCCTCTCCAGTGCTGACATGGATTCTTGGGGTACTTGTGGAGTCTCTCCTGGGGAGTCAGTGCTCATCTCGTGTGGGTGCATGCACGTGAGCTTTCCTCACGAACTGTAGCAGCAGTGTCACACTTCCCGTCGGCGGGGATCAAGGGATCTGTGGCTTTCCCTCGAGGCTTTCCGACGAGGCTTTCCCACAGGGCTGTCCCACGTGGGACATGCCATGGTGGAGTGAGTGGATCCTCGGCGTGAAAGTAGAGGCACTGCAGGGAAAACAAGATCCTCTGGAATGGACTGAGACATCTGGGGGTCCCTTGGAATTGTGGCAAGACACTGGGTTTCTCTCGCCTTTCCTGTTGAGAGCGCCTCTTCTTGAGATGCGACGGGAAAGCCGGGAATACTTTCCAGACGAAGCAGGAAAAGAATCAATAATCTCAAGCTAACGAGGTGGAAACCAGGCTCCTCTGGATGTGGGCGGGACCCTCGTGCTTCCTCTCGAGTGGAGACTGGTATGTCGGGGAACTTCTTGAGTTGCAGCAAGCGTGTGAAGGACCCTTTGAAGTTCCGAGGTTAGGTGTGATTAGCCTCGAGAAGCCTCATTGGAAATGGGCCTCATCTCGCCTGGAGGGGAGAACCTCCTGGATTTTCCTCGAGTTGCGGCAGGTGCTCTCGACTTAAGACGGGGACCTCAGGGACGCCGCTCTGGTGGCCTCAGGAAAGGCCAGTCCCCATGCGAGTTGCTTGGGGTCCTCTCGGATTCTCTGCCGTCGATGCCGGGCCCTAAGACCTTGTGTGGAGTCGGTGCCGGAACCTGAGGATTCCTCTCCAGTGCTGATATGGATCCTGCGTACTTCTGGAGTCTCCCCAGGGGAGTCAGTCCTCGTCTCGAGTGGGGGCATGCATGTGAGCTTTCCTCCCGAGCTGTAGCAGCAGTGTCACTCTTCCCTTCGCGTGGATCAAGGGATCTGTGGCTTTCCCTCGAGGCATTCCCACGAGGCTTTCCCACGAGGCTTCCCACAGGGCTGTCCCACGTGCCACCGTGGTGTGAGTCGATCCTCGTCTTGAAAGTGGAGGCAGTGTAGGGAAAAAAGGTTTCCCTGGAGTGGACTGAGACATCTGGGGGACTCTGGGAATGGTGGCACGACCCTGGAGTTCCTCTCGCCTTTCCTGTGGAGAGCGCCCCCTCTTGAGCTGCTATGGCAAGTCCGAGAATTCATTCCCGACCACGCAGGTAAAGGATCCCTCCTCTCGAGCTATGAGGCGGAAACGGGGCTCCTCTGGATGTGGGCGGGGCTCTCGTGCTTCCTCTCGAGTGCAGACGGGTATGTCGGGAAACTTCTTGAGTTGCAGCAAGGATGTGAAGGACCCTTTGGAAGTTCCAGAAGTTAGGTGTGATTAGCCTCGAGACGCCTCAGCGGAAATGGGCCTCATCTCGCCTGGACGGGAGAACGTCCGGATTTTCTCGAGTTGTGGCCGCTGGTCTAGACTTACGACGGGGACCTCAGGGACCGCTCTGGTGGCCTCAGGAAAGGCCAGTCCCCATGCGAGTTACTCGGGGCCTCTCGAGATTCCTGTCCCGTCGATGCTGGGGCCTAAGTCCTTGTGTGGAGTCGGTTGCGGAACCTGAGGATTCCTCTCCAGGGCTGGCATGGATCTTGGGGTACTTCTGGAGTCTCCCCAGGGGAGTCAGTCCACGTCTCGAGTGGGGGCATGCACGTGCGCTTTCCTCCCCAGCTCTAGCAGCAGTGTCACGCTTCCCGTCGAGTGGATCAAGGGATCTGTGTCTTTTCCTCGAGGCTTTGCCACAGGGCTGTCCCACGTGCCACCGTGGTGTGAGTCGATCCTCGGCTTGAAAGCCGAGGCAGTGCAGGGAAAACAGGTTTCCCTGGAATGGACTGAGACATCTGGGGAACTCTGGGAATGGAGGCACGACCTTGGAGTTCCTCTCGCCTTTCCTGTGGAGAGCGCCTCCTCTTGAGATGCGACGGGAACGCCGAGAATTCTTTCCCACTACGCAGGGAAGGATCTGAGATAGGAGCCGGAAACGGGGCTCCTCTGGATGTGGGCGGGACTCTCGTGCTTGCTCTCGAGTGGAGACGGGTATGTCGGGGAACTTCTTGAGTTGCAGCAAGGGTGTGAAGGACCTTTGGAAGTTCCAGAGGTTAGGTGTGATTAGCCTCGAGACGCCTCAGCGGAAATGGGCCTCATCTCGCCTGGAGGGGTGAACCTCCTGGATTTTCTCGAGTTGCGGCAGGTGCTCTCGACTTACGACGGGGACATCTGGGACCCGCTCTGCTGACCTCAGGAAAGGCCAATCCCCATGCTGGTTGCTCGGGAGCCTCTCGGGATTCCTCTCCCGTCGATGCCGGGGCCTAAGATCTTGTGTGGAGTGGGTGCCGGAACCTGAGGATTCCTCTGCAGTGCTGACATGGATCTTGGGGTACTTCTGGTGTCTCCCCAGGGGAGTCAGTCCTCGTCTCCAGTGGGGGCATGCACGAGCGCTTTCCTCCCGAGCTGTAGCAGCAGTGTCGCGCTTCCATTCGCGTGGATCAAGTGATCAGGGCTTTCCTTCGAGGCTTTCTCACGAGGCTTTCCCACGAGGCTTTCCACGAGGCTTTCCCAAGGGCTGTGCCTCGTGCCACTGTGGTATGAGTCGATCCTTGGCTTGAAAGTCGAGGCAGTGCAGGGAAAACAGGTATCCCTGGAATGGACTGAGACATCTGGGGGACTCTGGGAATGTGGCACGACCCTGGAGTTCCTCTCGACTTTCCTGTGGAGAGCACCTCTACTTGATTTGCGACGGGAACGCCGGGAATTCTTTCCCGACCACGCAGGGAAAGGATCCCTCCTCTCGAGCTAGGAGGCGGAAACAGGGCTCCTCTGGATGTGGGCGGGACTCTCGTGCTTCCTCTCGAGTGGAGACGGGTATGTCGAGGAACTTCTTGAGATGCAGCAAGGGTGTGAATGACCCTATGGAAGTTCCAGAGTTTAGGTGTGATTAGCCTCGAGACGCCTCAGCGGAAATGGGCCTCATCTCGCCTGGAGGGGAGAACCTCCTGGATTTTCTCGAGTTGCGGCAGGTGCTCCCGACTTACGACGGGGACCTCAGGGACCCGCTCTGGTGGCCTCAGGAAAGGCCAGTCCCCCTGCGAGTTGCTCGGGGCCTCTCGGGATTCCTCTCCCGTCGATGCCGGGGCCTAAGACATTGTGTGGAGTCAGTACCGGAACCTGAGGATTCCTCTCCAGTGCTGACATGGATCTTGGGGTACTTCTGGAGTCTCCCCAGGGGAGTAAGTCTTCGTCTCGAGTGGGGGCATGCACGTGTGATTTCCTTCCGAGCTGTAGCAGCAGTGTCGTTCTTCCCTTCGCGTGTATCAAGCGATCTGTGGCCTTCCCTCGAGGCTTTCCACTAGGCTTTCCACGAGGCTTTCCCAAGAGGCTTTCCCACGAGCTTTCCCATAGGGCTGTCCCACGTGCCACCGTGGTGTGAGTCGATCCTCGGCTTGAAAGTCGAGGCAGTGCAGGGAAAACAGGTTTCCCTGGAATGGACTGAGACATCTGGGGGACTCTGGGAATGGTGGCACGACCCTGGAGTTCCTCTCGCCTTTCCTGTGGAGAGCGCCTCCTCTAGAGATGCGACGGGAACGCCGGGAATTCTTTCCCGACCACGCAGGGAAAGGATCCCTCTCAGGCTAAGAGGCGGAAACGGGGCTCCTCTGAATGTGGGCGGGTCTCTCGTGCTTCCTCTCGAGTGGAGACGGGAATGTCGGGGAACTTCTTGAGTTGCAGCAAGGGTGTGAAGGACCCTTTGGAAGTTACAGAGTTTAGGTGTGATAGCCTCGAGACGGCTCAGCGGAAATGGGCCTCATCTCGCCTGGAGGGAGAACCTCCTGGATTTTCTCGAGTTGCGGCAGGTGCTCTCGACTTACGACGGGGACCTCAGGGACCCGCTCTGGTGGCCTCAGGAAAGGCCAGTCCCCATGCGAGTTGCA
>NW_017200620.1:0-6952 GCF_001704415.2 Capra hircus
CGTTCACGCGGAGGACCGACTCACACGACGTGGCACGGTGGACAGCCCTGTGGGAAAGCCTCTGGGAAGCCTCGTGGGAAAGCCTCGAGGGAAAACAAGAAACCCCTTGATCAACCCAACGGGAAAATTGACTCTGCTCCTAATGCTCGGGAGAAAAAGCGCACGTGCATGCCCCATTGGAGACGAAGATGACTCCCCTGTGGGAGACTCCAGTAGTACCCCAAGATCCATTTCAGCACTGGAGAGGAAACCTCAGGTTCGGGCACCGATTCCAAAAAAAGGTCTTAGGCCCCGTCATCGACCGGAGAGGAATCCCGAGAGGCCCCTTAGCAACTCGCAAGTCGACTGGCATTACCTGAGCGGACCAGAGCGGGTTACATAAGTCCCGGTCGTAACTGGAGAGCACCTGCTGAAACTCAAGAAAACCCAGGAGGTTCTCCCCTGCAGTCGAGATGAGGCCCATTTCCGCTGAGGCGTCTCGAGTCTAATCACACCTAACCTTTGAAACTTCCAAAGGGTTCTTCACACCCTTGCTGCAACTCAAGAAGATCCCCGACATACCTCTCTCCACTCGAGAGGAAGAACGAGAGTCCCGCCCACATCCAGAGGAGCCCCGTTTCCGCCTCCTAGCTCGAGAGGAGGGATCCTTTCCCTGCATGGTCGGGAAAGAACTCCCGGCGTTCCTGTCTCATCTCAAGAGGAGGCGCTCTCCACAGGAAAGGCGAGAGGAACTCCAGGGTCGTGCCACCATTCCCAGAGTCCCCCAGATGTCTCAGTCCATTCCAGGGAAACCTGTTTTCCCTGCACTGCCTCGACTTTCAAGCCGAGGATCGACTCACACCACGGTGGCACGTGGGACAGCCCTGTGGGAAAGCCTCGTGGGAAAAGGGAAAGCCTCGAGGGAAAGCCACAGATCCCTTGATCCAAGCGAAGGGAAGCGTGACAGTTCTGCTACAGCTCGGGAGGAAAGCGAACGTGCATGCCCCCACGCGAGACGAGGACTGACTCCCCTGGGGAGACTCCAGAAGTACCGCAAGATGCATGTCAGCACTGGAGAGGAATCCTCAGGTTCCGGCACCGACTCCACACAAGGTCTTAGGCCCCGGCGTCGAAGGGGAGGAATCCCGAGAGGCCCCGAGCAACTCGCATGGGGACTGGCCTTTCCTGAGGCCACCAGAGCGGGTCCCTGAGGTCCCCGTCGTAAGTCAAGAGCACCTGCCGCAACTCGAGAAAATCCAGGAGGTTCTCCCCTCCAGGCGAGATGAGACCCATTTCCACTCAGGTGTCTCGAGGCTAATCACACCTAACCCCTGGAACTTCCAAAGGGTCCTTCACACCCTTGCTACAACTCAAGAAGTTCCCCAACATATCTGACTCCACTCGAGAAGAAGCACGAGAGTCCCGCCCACATCCAGAGGAGCCCCGTTTCCGCCTCGTACCTCGCGGTCAGGTATCTTTTTCCTGTATGTTCCGGAAAGAATTCCAGGTGTTCCCGTCGCATCTCATGAGGAGGCGCTCTCCAAAGGAAAGGCGAGAGAAACTCCAGTGTTGTGCCATCATTCCAAGAGTCCCCCAGATATCTCAGTGTGCCGGGGTCCTGCCCCGCTGGATCCAGGGAATTCGACGGATGGACGGCGTTGACGTGGAAAGTCTTGTGTATTTATTAATGTAAGATGAGATTAAGAAATTATAGGGTAGTAAGAAGATTAACTGGAGGAAAAAGGCTGAATAGCTAGGTTTACGCGGAAGGCCAATAAAATTCCCGACAAGGAATTTTCTGGCGGATTCTGGGAATGGTGGCACGACCCTCGAGTTCCTCTTGCCTTTCCTGTGGAGAGCGCCTCCTCTTGAGATGCGCCGGGAACGCCGGGAATTCTTTCACGACCACACAGGGAAACGATCCCTCCTCTGGATCTATCAGGCGGAAACGGGGCTCCTCTGGATGTGGGCGGGACTCTCGTGCTTTCTCTCGAGTGGAGACGGGTATGTCGGGGAACTTCTTGAGTTGCAGCAAGGGTGTGAAGGACCCTTTGGAAGTTCCAGATGTTAGATGTGATTAGCCTCTAGACGCCTCAGCGGAAATGGGCCTCATCTCGCCTGGTGGGGAGAACCTCCTGGATTTTCTCGAGTTGCGGCAGGTGCTCTCGACTTACGACGGGGACCATAGGGATCCGCTATGGTGGCCTCAGGAAACGCCAGTCCACATGCGAGTTGCTCGGGAGCCTCTCGGGATTCCTCTCCCGTCGATGCTGGGGCCTAAGACCTTGTGAGGAATCGGTGCCGAACCTGAGGATTCCTCTCCAGTGTTGACATGGATCTTGGGGTACTTCTGGAGTCTACCCAGGGGAGTCAGTCCTAGCCTCGAGTGGGGGGCATGCACGTGCGCTTTCCTCCCGAGCTGTAGCAGCAGTGTCACGCTTCCCTTCGCGTGCATCAAGGGATCTGTGGCTTTCCCTCGAGGCTTTTCCCACGAGGCTTTTCTTTCCCACAGGGCTGTCCCACGTGCCACCGTGGTGTGAGTCGATCCTCGGCTTCAAAGTAGAGGCAGTGCAGGGAAAATAGGTTTCCCTGGAATGGACTGAGACATCTGGGGACTCTGGGAATGGTGGCACGACCCTGGAGTTCCTCTCGCCTTTCCTGTGGAGAGCGCCTCCTCTTGAGATGCGATAGGAACGCCGGGGAATTCTTTCCCACCACGCAGGGAAAGGATCCCTCCTCTCGAGCTAGAGGCGGAAACAGGGTCTCCTCTGGATGTGGGCGGGACTCTCGTGCTTCCTCTCGAGAGGGAGACGGGTATGTCGGGGAACTTCTTGAGTTGCAGCAAGGGTGTGAAGGACCCTTTGGAAGTTCCAGATGTTAGATGTGATTAGCCTCCAGACGCCTCAGCGGAAATGGGCCTCATCTCGCCTGGAGTGGAGAACCTCCTGCATTTTCTCAAGTTGCGGCAGGTGCTCTCGACTTACGACAGGGACCTCAGGGACCGCTCTGGAGGCCTCAGGAAAGGCCAGTCCCCATGCGAGTTGCTCGGGGGGCCTCGGGATTCCTCTCCCGGTGATGCCCGCGGGCCTGAGATCTTGTGTGTGAGTGGGTGCCGGAACCTGAGGATTCCTCTCCAGTGCTGACATGGAACTTGGGGTACTTCTGGAGTCTCCCCAGGGGAGTCAGTCCTCATCTCGACTGAGGGCATGCACGTGTTTTCCTCCCGAGCTGTAGCAGCAGTGTCACGCTTCCCTTCGCGTGCATCAAGGGATCTGTGGCTTTCCCTCGAGCCTTTTCCGCGAGGCTTTCCCTCGAGGCTTTCCCACAGGCAGTCCCTCGTGCCACCGTGTGTGAGTCGATCCTCGGCTTGAAAGTCGAAACAGTGCAGGGAAAACAGGTTTCCCTGAATGGACTGAGACATCTGGAGGACTCTGGGAATGGTGGCACGACCCTGCGAGTTCCTCTCGCCTTTCCTGTGGAGAGTGCCTCCTCTTGAGATGCGACAGGGAACGCCGGGAATTCTTTCCCCGACCACGCAGCGAAAGGAACCCGTCTCTCGAGCAACGAGGCCGGAAACGGGGCTCCTCTGGATGTGGGCGGGACTCTCGTGCTTCCTCTCGAGTGGAGACGGGTATGTCGGGGAACTTCTTGAGTTGCAGCAAGGGTGTGAAGGACCCTTTGGAAGTTCCAGAAGTTAGGTGTGATTAGCCCTCGAGACGCCTCAGCGGAAATGGGCCTCATCTCGCCTGGAGGGGAGAACCTCCTGGATTTTCTCGAGTTGCGGCAGGTGCTCTCGACTTACGACGGGGACCTCAGGGACCTGCCTCTGGTGGCCTCAGGAAAAGGCCAATCCCATGCGAGTTGCTCAGGGGCCTCTCGGGATTCCTCTCCCGTCGATGCCGGGGTGTAAGACCATGTGTGGAGTCGGTGTCGGAAGCTGAGGATTCCTCTCCAGTGCTGACATGCATGCATCTTGGGGTACTTCTGGAGTCTCCCCAGGGGACTCAGTCCTCGTCTCGAGTGGGGCGTGCACGTGCGCTTTCCTCCCGAGCTGTAGCAGCAGTGTCACGCTTTCCTTCGCGTGGATCAAGGGATCTGTGGCTTTCCCTCGAGGCTTTCCCACGAGGCTTTCCCACGAGGCTTCCCACAGGGCTGTCCCACGTGCCACCGTGTTGTGAGTCGTTCCTCGGCTTGAAAGTCGAAACAGTGCAGGGAAAACAGGTTTCCCTGGAATGGACTGAGACATCTGGGGGACTCTGGGAATGTGGCTCGACATTGGAGTTCCTCTCGCCTTTCCTGTGGAGAGCGCCTCATCTTGAGATGCGACGGGAACGCCGGGAATTCTTTCCGACCACGCAGGGAAAGGATCCCTCCTCTCGAGCTTAGGAGGCGGAAACCAGGCTCCTCTGGATGTGGGCGGGACTCTCGTGCTTCCTCTCGAGTGGAGACGGGTATGTCGGGGAACTTCTTGAGTTGCAGCAAGGGTGTGAAGGACCCTTTCGAAGTTCAGAGGTTAGGTGTGATTAGCGCCTCGAGACGCCTCCAGCGGAAATGGGCCTCATCTCGACTGGAGGGAGAACCTCCTGGATTTTCTCGGAGTTGCGGCAGGTGCTCTCGACTTACGACGGGGACCTCAGGGACCCCGCTCTGGTGGCCTCAGGAAAGGCCAGTCCCCATGCGAGTTGCTCGGGGGCCTCTCGGGATTCCTCTCCCCTCGATGCCGGGGCCTAAGATCTTGTGGTGGAGTCGGTGCCGGAACCTGAGGATTCTCCTCCCAGTGCTGACATGGATCTTGGGGTACTTCTGGATTCTCCCCAGGGGAGTCAGTCCTCGTCTCGGAGTGGGGGCATGCACGTTCGCTTTCCTCGCCGAGCTGTAGCAGCAGTGTCACGCTTCCCATCGCGTATATCAAGGGATCTGTGGCTTTCCCACGAGGCTTTCCCACAGGGCTGTCCCACGTGCCACCGTGGTGTGAGTCGATCCTCGGCTTGAAAGTCGAGGCAGTGAAGGGAAAAGCAGGTTTCCCTGGAATGGACTGAGACATCTGGGGGACTCTGGAATGGTGGCACGACCCGGGAGTTCCTCTCGCCTTTCCTGTGGAGAGCGCAGACTCTTGAGATGCGACGGGAACGCCGGGAATTCTTTCCCGACCACACAGGGAAAGGATCCCTCCTCTCGACCCAGGAGCGGAAACGGGACTCCTTTGGATGTGGGCGGGACTCTCGTGCTTCCTCTCGAGTGGAGACGGGTATGTCGAGGAACGTGTTGAGTTGCAGCAAGGGTGTGAAGCATCCTTTGGAAGTTCCAGAGGTTAGCTGTGATTAGCTTGAGACGCCTCAGCAGAAATGGGCCTCATCTCGCCTGGAGGGGAGAACCTCCTGGATTTTCTCGAGTTGCGGCAGGTGCTCTCGACTTACGACGGGGACCTCAGGGACCCGCTCTGGTGGCCTCAGGAAAGGCCAGTCCCCATGCCAGTTGCTCGGGGGCCTCTTGGGATTCCTCTCCCATCGATGCCGGGGCCTGAGACCTTGTGTGGAGTTGGTGCCGGAACCTGAGGATTCCTCTCCAGTGCTGACTGACATGCATCTTGGGGTACTTCTGGAGTCTGCCCAGGGGACTCAGTCCTCGTCTCGAGTGGGGGCGTGCACCTGCGCTTTCCTGCCGAGCTGTAGCAGCAGTGTCACGCTTTCCTTCGCGTGGATCAAGGGATCTGTGGCTTTCCCTCGAGGCTTTCCCACGAGGCTTTCCCGAGGCTTTCCCACAGGGCTGTCCCACGTGGCCACCGTGTTGTAGTCGATCCTCGGCTTGAAAGTCGCAAACAGTGCAGGGAAAACAGGTTTCCCTGGAATGGACTGAGACATCTGGGGACTCTGGGAATGTGGCACGACCCTGGAGTTCCTCTCGCCTTCCTGTGGAGAGCGCCTCCTCTTGAGATGCGACGGAACGCCGGGAATTCTTTCCGACCACGCAGGAAAGGAACCCGTCTCTCGAGAGGAGGCGGAAAACCGGGCTCCTCTGGATGTGGGCGGGACTCTCGTGCTTCCTCTCGAGTGGAGACGGGTATGTCGGGGAACTTCTTGAGTTGCCAGCAAGGGTGTGAAGGACCCTTTGGAAGTTCCAGAGGTTAGGTGTGATTAGCCTCGAGACGCCTCAGCGGAAATGGGCCTCATCTCGCCTGGAGGGGAGAACCTCCTGGATTTTCTCGAGTTGCGGCAGGTGCTCTCGACTTACGACGGGGACCTCAGGGACCGCTCTGGTGGCCTCAGGAAAGGCCAATCCCCATGCGAGTTGCTCGGGGCCTCTCGGGATTCCTCTCCCGTCGATGCCGGGGCCTAAGACCTTGTGTGGAGTCGGTTGCGAACCTGAGGATTCCTCTCCAGTGCTGACATGGATCTTGGGGTACTTCTTGGAGTCTCCCCAGGGACTCAGTCCTCGTCTCGAGTGGGGCATGGCACGTGCCGCTTTCTCCCGAGCTGTAGCAGGCAGTGTCACGCTTCTCCTTCGCCGTGGATCAAGGGATCTGTGCTTTCCCTCGAGGCTTTTCCACGAGGCTTTGCTTTCCACAGGGCTGTCCCACGTGCCACCGTGTGTGAGTCGTTCCTCGGCTTGAAAGTCGAAACAGTGCAGGGAAAAACAGGTTTCCCTGGAATGGACTGAGACATCTGGGGACTCTGGGAATGGCTCGACATTGGAGTTCCTCTCGCCTTCCTGTGGAGAGCGCCTCCTCTTGAGATGCGACCGGAACGCGGGAATTCTTTCCCGACCACGCAGGGAAAGGATCCCTCCTCTCGAGCTAGGAGGCGGAAACAGGCTCCTTCTGGATGTGGGCGGGACTCTCGTGCTTCCTCTCGAGTGGAGACGGGTATGTCGGGAACTTCTTGAGTTGCAGCAAGGGTGTGAAGGACCCTTTGGAAAGTTCCAGAGGTTAGTGTGATTAGCCTAGACGGCCTCAGCGGAAATGGGCCTCATCTCG
>NW_017200621.1:0-6952 GCF_001704415.2 Capra hircus
CTCCCAGAGGCTGACTCCGTGGGTGCCTAGAAAGTGTGTGAGAGACGTAGGTTCCCTAGCACTCTCCTCCCCAGCAGAGACATGTGCAGGTGGTTGGGGCCTTATCCTGCGTGTCTGGGTTCCCCGCCCACAGCCAACTCAGGGGAAGCAGCCCCTGAGGCAAGACCTGCTGGAGGAGCCCTGCGCGCCCGCCTGATAGGCGAAGCAGCCAGCCAGCAGTGTAGCGAGCCTCCTCGGGAGAAGAGGAGGCAGCCGAGCCCAGTCAAGAGAAAGCCCTGCTTGCACGGAGCTAAGTGGGCCTCCAGTACGGCAGAGCTCTAGTCTGCTCAGAGCCCCGATCTGGCAGAGTTTCTGGCGCGAGGCTGCTCGGCCGGGGGCTCGCCTTGCCCAGACTTGCCTTGCTTTTAGGCTCCCTCCCAGGAAGGAGCTGTCTGAGCGAGCCTGGGAGACGCCACTGGTGCCTTTCCTTGCCTCAGCTCCAATCCTGCCTTGCCTTTGCACATAGGTGCCAGGCGTCGTTGGGGAGGGCTTAGGGGTGGTGGGTTGCACACTGCCAAGGGCTTCAGCAGTGAGAGCTCTGTCAGAGGGAAGGGAAGGGCAACTGCAGGGCTCCTCCAGCGGTTGGGGCCTAGAATCAGCGCCGCACCGAGAGCACCAGGCTCCCAGGGCCCCTGGCTGGGGTTTTCAGCCCCGCACACACGGAGGCTGATTCCTTGGGTGCCCAGAAAGTGTATGACAGACGTAGGTTCCCTAGCACTCTCCTCCCCAGCAGAGACATGTGCAGGTGTTTGGGGCCTGATCCTGCGTGTCTGGGTTCCTGCCCACAGCCCAACTCAGGGGAAGCAGCCCCTGAGGCAAGACCTGCTGGAGGAGCCCTGCGCCCCGCCTGATAGGCGAGTGCACAGCCAGCAGGGAAGCGAGCCTCCTCGGGGAAGAGGAGGCAGCAAGTCCCCGTCAAGCTGAAATCCCTGCTTACACGAAGCTAAGTGCGACTCCAGTACGGCAGATCTCTAGCTCTGTTCAGAGGCCCCGATCTGGCAGAGTTCCTGGCACCAAGATGCTCTGCCATAGGCGAGCCTTGCGCAGACTTGCCTTGCTTTAAGGCTCCCTCCCAGGAAGGAGCAGGCTGTGTGAGGCTCGGAAACGCCACTGGCGCCTTCCTGGCTTCAGCTCTACCCCTGCCTTGCCTTTGCACTTAGGTCCCAAGCGTCCTTGAGGAGGCTTAGGGGCTGGTGGGTTGCACACTGCCAAGGGCTCCAGCAGTGAAAGCTCTGTCAGAGGGAAGCGAAGGGCAACAGCAGGGCTCCTTCAGCGGTTCCTTGGCCGCCCAGACAAAGCTCCGCACGGAGAGCACCAGGTTCCAAGGGCCCCTGGCTGGGTTTTGCATCCCCACACTCCAGAGGCTGACTCCGTGGGTGCCTAGAAAGTGTGTGAGAGACGTAGGTTCCCTAGCACTCTCCTCCAGCAGAGACATGTGCAGGTGGTTGGGGCCTTATCCTGCGTGTCTGGGTTCCCGCCCCACAGCCTCAACTCAGGGGAAGCAGCCCCTGAGGCAAGACCTGCTGGAGGAGCCCTGCGCGCGCCTGATAGGCGAGAGCACAGCCAGCAGTGTAGCGAGCCTCCTCGGGAGAAGAGGAGGCAGCCGAGCCCAGTCAAGAGGAAAGCCCTGCTTGCACGGAGCTAAGTGGGCCTCCAGTACGGCAGAGCTCTAGCTCTGCTCAGAGCCCCGATCTGGCAGAGTTTCTGGCGCGAGGCTGCTCGCCGGGGGCTCGCCTTGCCCAGACTTGCCTTGCTTTTAGGCTCCTCCCCCAGGAAGGAGCTGTCTGAGCGAGCCTGGGAGACGCCACTGGTGCCTTCCTTGCCTCAGCTCCAATCCTGCCTTGCCTTTGCACATAGGTGCCAGGCGTGGTTGGGGAGGGCTTAGGGGGTGGTGGTTGCACACTGCCAAGGGCTTCAGCAGTGAGAGCTCTGTCAGAGGGAAGGGAAGGGCAACTGCAGGGCTCCTCCAGCGGTTTCTAGGCCGCCTAGAATCAGCGCCGCACCGGAGAGCACCAGGCTCCCAGGGCCCTGGCTGGGGTTTTCAGCCCCGCACACACGGAGGCTGATTCCTTGGGTGCCCAGAAAGTGTATGACAGACGTAGGTTCCCTAGCACTCTCCTCCCCAGCAGAGACATGTGCAGGTGGTTGGGGGGCCTGATCCTGCGTGTCTGGGTTCCTGCCCACAGCCCAAACTCAGGGGAAGCAGCCCCTGAGGCAAGACCTGCTGGAGGAGCCCTGCGCCCCCGCCTGATAGGCGAGTGCACAGCCAGCAGGGAAGCGAGCCTCCTCGGGGGAAGAGGAGGCAGCCCAGCCCCGTCAAGTTGAAAGCCCTGCTTGCACGGAGCTAAGTGCGCCTCCAGTACGGCAGAGCTCTAGCTCTGCTCAGAGCCCCGATCTGGCAGAGTTCCTGGCGCGAGGCTGCTCTGCCGGGGGCTAGCCTTGCCCAGACTTGCCTTGCTTTTAGGCTGCCTCTCCAGGAAGGAGCAGGCAGCAGGAGCCTGGGAGTCGCCACTGGCGCCTTTCTTGCCTCAGCTCCAATCCTGCCTTGCCTTTGCACTTAGGTCCCAGTCCTCCTTAAGGAGAGCTTAGGGGCTGGTGGGTTGCACACTGCCAAGGGCTCCAGCAGTGAGAATTCTGTCAGAGGGAAGGGAAGGGCAACTGCAGGGCTCCTCCAGCGGTTGCTTGGCCGCCCAGATTCAGCGCCACACGGAGAGCACCAGGCTCCCAGGTCCCCTGGCTGGGGTTTTCAGCCCCGCACACACGGAGGCTGATTCCTTGGGTGCCCAGAAAGTGTATGACAGACGTAGGTTCCCTAGCACTCTCCTCCCCAGCAGAGACATGTGCAGGTGTTTGGGGCCTGATCCTGCGTGTCTGGGTTCCTGCCCACAGCCCAACTCAGGGGAAGCAGCCCCTGAGGCAAGACCTGCTGGAGGAGCCCTGCGCCCCCGCCTGATAGGCGAGTGCACAGCCAGCAGGGAAGCGAGCCTCCTCGGGGGAAGAGGAGGCAGCAAGTCCCGTCAAGCTGAAATCCCTGCTTACACGAAGCTAAGTGCGACTCCAGTACGGCAGATCTCTAGCTCTGTTCAGAGGCCCGATCTGGCAGAGTTCCTGGCACCAAGATGCTCTGCCATAGGCGAGCCTTGCGCAGACTTGCCTTGCTTTAAGGCTCCCTCCCAGGAAGGAGCAGGCTGTGTGAGGCTCGGAAACGCCACTGGCGCCTTCCTGGCTTCAGCTCTACCCTGCCTTGCCTTTGCACTTAGGTCCCAAGCGTCCTTGAGGAGGGCTTAGGGGCTGGTGGGTTGCACACTGCCAAGGGCTCCAGCAGTGAAAGCTCTGTCAGAGGGAAGCGAAGGGCAACAGCAGGGCTCCTTCAGCGGTTCCTTGGCCGCCCAGACAAAGCTCCGCACGGAGAGCACCAGTTCCAAGGGCCCCTGGCTGGGTTTTGCATCCCCACACTCCCAGAGGCTGACTCCGTGGGTGCCTAGAAAGTGTGTGAGAGACGTAGGTTCCCTAGCACTCTCCTCCCAGCAGAGACATGTGCAGGTGGTTGGGGCCTTATCCTGCGTGTCTGGGTTCCCGCCCACAGCCTCAACTCAGGGGAAGCAGCCCCTGAGGCAAGACCTGCTGGAGGAGCCCTGCGCGCCCGCCTGATAGGCGAGAGCACAGCCAGCAGTGTAGCGAGCCTCCTCGGGAGAAGAGGAGGCAGCCGAGCCCAGTCAAGAGGAAAGCCCTGCTTGCACGGAGCTAAGTGGGCCTCCAGTACGGCAGAGCTCTAGCTCTGCTCAGAGCCCCGATCTGGCAGAGTTTCTGGCGCGAGGCTGCTCGGCCGGGGGCTCGCCTTGCCCAGACTTGCCTTGCTTTTAGGCTCCTCCCAGGAAGGAGCTGTCTGAGCGAGCCTGGGAGACGCCACTGGTGCCTTCCTTGCCTCAGCTCCAATCCTGCCTTGCCTTTGCACATAGGTGCCAGGCGTCGTTGGGGAGGGCTTAGGGGGTGGTGGGTTGCACACTGCCAAGGGCTTCAGCAGTGAGAGCTCTGTCAGAGGGAAGGGAAGGGCAACTGCAGGGCTCCTCCAGCGGTTTCTAGGCCGCCTAGAATCAGCGCCGCACCGAGAGCACCAGGCTCCCAGGGCCCCTGGCTGGGGTTTTCAGCCCCGCACACACGGAGGCTGATTCCTTGGTGCCCCAGAAAGTGTATGACAGACGTAGGTTCCCTAGCACTCTCCTCCCCAGCAGAGACATGTGCAGGTGTTTGGGGCCTGATCCTGCGTGTCTGGGTTCCTGCCCACAGCCCCAACTCAGGGGAAGCAGCCCCTGAGGCAAGACCTGCTGGAGGAGCCCTGCGCCCCCGCCTGATAGGCGAGTGCACAGCCAGCAGGGAAGCGAGCCTCCTCGGGGGAAGAGGAGGCAGCAAGTCCCCGTCAAGCTGAAATCCCTGCTTGCACGAAGCTAAGTGCGACTCCAGTACGGCAGATCTCTAGCTCTGTTCAGAGCCCGATCTGGCAGAGTTCCTGGCACCAGATGCTCTGCCATAGGCGAGCCTTGCCAGACTTGCCTTGCTTTAAGGCTCCCTCCCCAGGAAGGAGCAGGCAGTGAGGCTCGGAAACGCCACTGGCGCCTTCCTGGCTTCAGCTCTCCTGCCTTGCCTTTGCACTTAGGTCCCAAGCGTCCTTGAGGAGGGCTTAGGGCTGGTGGGTTGCACACTGCCAAGGGCTCCAGCAGTGAAAGCTCTGTCAGAGGGAAGCGAAGGGCAACAGCAGGGCTCCTTCAGCGGTTCCTTGGCCGCCCAGACAAAGCTCCGCACGGAGAGCACCAGGTTCCAAGGGCCCCTGGCTGGGTTTTGCATCCCCACACTCCCAGAGGCTGACTCCGTGGGTGCCTAGAAAGTGTGTGAGAGACGTAGGTTCCCTAGCACTCTCCTCCCCAGCAGAGACATGTGCAGGTGGTTGGGGCCTTATCCTGCGTGTCTGGGTTCCCGCCACAGCCTCAACTCAGGGGAAGCAGCCCCTGAGGCAAGACCTGCTGGAGGAGCCCTGCGCGCCGCCTGATAGGCGAGAGCACAGCCAGCAGTGTAGCGAGCCTCCTCGGGAGAGAGGAGGCAGCCGAGCCCAGTCAAGAGGAAAGCCCTGCTTGCACGGAGCTAAGTGCGCCTCCAGTACGGCAGAGCTCTAGCTCTGCTCAGAGCCCCGATCTGGCAGAGTTCTGGCGCGAGGCTGCTCGCCGGGGGCTCGCCTTGCCCAGACTTGCCTTGCTTTTAGGCTCCCTCCCCAGGAAGGAGCTGTCTGAGCGAGGCCTGGGAGACGCCACTGGTGCCTTTGCCTTAGCTCCAATCCTGCCTTTTTTGCACTTAGGTCCAGGCGTGGTTGGGGAGGGCTTAGGGGGTGGTGGGTTGCACACTGCCAAGGGCTTCAGCAGTGAGAGCTCTGTCAGAGGGAAGGGAAGGGCAACTGCAGGGCTCCTCCAGCGGTTTCTTGGCCGCCCAGAATCAGCGCCGCACCGAGAGCACCAGGCTCCCAGGGCCCCTGGCTGGGGTTTTCAGCCCCGCACACACGGAGGCTGATTCCTTGGGTGCCCAGAAAGTGTATGACAGACGTAGGTTCCCTAGCACTCTCCTCCCCAGCAGAGACATGTGCAGGTGGTTGGGGCCTGATCCTGCGTGTCTGGGTTCCTGCCCACAGCCCCAACTCAGGGGAAGCAGCCCCTGAGGCAAGACCTGCTGGAGGAGCCCTGCGCCCCCGCCTGATAGGCGAGTGCACAGCCAGCAGGGAAGCGAGCCTCCTCGGGGGAAGAGGAGGCAGCAGCCCCGTCAAGTTGAAAGCCCTGCTTGCACGGAGCTAAGTGCGCCTCCAGTACGGCAGAGCTCTAGCTCTGCTCAGAGCCCGATCTGGCAGAGTTCCTGGCGCGAGGCTGCTCTGCCGGGCTAGCCTTGCCCAGACTTGCCTTGCTTTTAGGCTCCTCCCAGGAAGGAGCAGGCCAGGAGCCTGGGAGTCGCCACTGGCGCCTTTCCTTGCTCAGCTCCAATCCTGCCTTGCCTTTGCACTTAGGTCCCAGTCGTCCTTGAGGAGGGCTTAGGGGCTGGTGGGTTGCACACTGCCAAGGGCTCAGCAGTGAGAACTCTGTCAGAGGGAAGGGAAGGGCAACTGCAGGGCTCCTCCAGCGGTTGCTTGGCCGCCCAGACAGCGCCGCACGGAGAGCACCAGGCTCCAGGGCCCCTGGCTGGGGTTTTCAGCCCGCACACACGGAGGCTGATTCCTTGGTGCCCAGAAAGTGTATGACAGACGTAGGTTCCCTAGCACTCTCCTCCCCAGCAGAGACATGTGCAGGTGTTTGGGGCCTGATCCTGCGTGTCTGGGTTCCTGCCCACAGCCCCAACTCAGGGGAAGCAGCCCTGAGGCAAGACCTGCTGGAGGAGCCCTGCGCCCGCCTGATAGGCGAGTGCACAGCCAGCAGGGAAGCGAGCCTCCTCGGGGAAGAGGAGGCAGCAAGCCCCGTCAAGTGAAAGCCCTGCTTGCACGGAGCTAAGTGCGCCTCCAGTACGGCAGAGCTCTAGCTCTGTTCAGAGCCCGATCTGGCAGAGTTCCTGGCGCAAGATGCTCTGCCGGCTAGCCTTGCCAGACTTGCCTTGCTTTTAGGCTCCCTCCCCAGGAAGGAGCAGGCGAGGCCTGGGAAACGCCACTGGCGCCTTCCTTGCCTCAGCTCTAATCCTGCCTTGCCTTTGCACTTAGGTCCCAGTCCTCCTTGGGAGGGCTTAGGGCTGGTGGGGTTGCACACTGCCAAGGGCTCCAGCAGTGAAAGCTCTGTCAGAGGGAAGGAAGGGCAACTGCAGGGCTCCTCCAGCGGTTGCTTGGCCGCCCAGACAAAGCGCCGCACGGAGAGCACCAGGCTCCCAGGGCCCCTGGCTGGGTTTTGCATCCCCA
>NW_017200622.1:0-6952 GCF_001704415.2 Capra hircus
ATCCCGAGAGGCCCGAGCGCAACTCGCCTGCGGACTGGCCTTTTCTGAGGGCGCCAGAGCGGGTCCCTGCGGGTCCCCGTCGTAAGTCGAGAGCACCTGCCGCAACTCGAGAAAATCCAGGAGGTTCTCCCCTCCAGGCGACATGAGGCCCATTTCGCTGAGGCGTCTTGAGGCTAATCACACCTAACATTTGGAACTTCCAAAGGGTCCTTCAAACTCTTGCTGCAACTCAAGAATTTTCCGACATATCCGTCTCCACTCGAGAGGAAGCACGAGAGTCCCGCCACATTCAGAGGAGCTCCGTTTCCGCCTCCTAGCTCGAGTGGAGGGATCCTTTCCCTGCGTGGTCGGGAAAAATTTCTAGGCCTTCCCGTCGCATCTCAAGAGGAGGCACTCTCCACAGGAAAGGCGAGAGGAACTCCAGGGTCGTGCCACCATTCCCAGAGTCCCTCAGGTGTCCCAGTCCATTCCAGGGAAACCTGTTTTTCCCTGCACTGTCTCGACTTTCAAGCCGAGGATCGACTCACACGACGGTGGGTACGTGGGACAGCCCTGTGGGAAAGCCTCGTGGGAAAGCCTCGTGGGAAAGCCTCGAGGGAAAGCCACAGATCCCTTGATCCACACGAAGGGAACCGTGACACTGCTGCTACAGCTCGGGAGGAAAGCGCACATCCATGCCCCACACTCGAGACGAGGACTGACTCCAATGGGGAGACTCCAGAAGTACCCAAGATCCATGTCAACATTGGAGAGGAATCCTCAGGTTCGGCACCGAATCCACACAAGGTTTTAGACGGCCGGCATCGACGGGAGTGGAATCCCGAGAGGCCCCCGTGAGGCCCCCCGAGCAACTCGCATGGGGACTTGCCTTTCCTGAGGCCACCAGAGCGGCTCCCTGAGGTTCCCGACGTTAGTCGAGAGCACGTGCCGGCAACTCAAGAAAATCCAGGAGGTTCTCCCCTCCCAGGCGAGATGAGGCCCATTTCCGCAGAGGCGTCTCGAGGCTAATCACATCTCATATCTGGAACTTCCAAAGGGTCCTTCACACCCTTGCTGCAACTCAAGAAGTTCCCCGACATACCCGTTTCCACTCGAGAAGAAGCACGAGAGTTCCACCCACATCTAGAGGAGCCCCGTTTCCGCCTCCTAGCTTGAGAGGAGGGATCCTTTCCCTGCGTGGTCGGGAAAGAATTCCCGGCGTTCCCTTCGCATCTCAAGAGGAGGCACTCTCCACAGGAAAGGCGAGAGGAACTCCAGGGTAGTGCCACCATTCCCAGAGACAACCAGATGTCTCCGAACATTCCAGGGAAACTTATTTTCCCTGCACTGCCTCGACTTTCAAGCCGAGGATCGACTCACACCACGGTTGCATGTGGGACAGCCCTGTGGGAAAGCCTCGTGGGAAAGCCTCCTGTGATAGCTTCCTTGGAAAGCCCCTGATCCCTTGATTTACGCGAAGGGAAGCGCGACACTGCTGCTAACGCTCAGGAGGAAAGCGCACGTGCATGCCCCCATTCAAGACGAGGACTGACTCCCCTGGGGAGACTCCAGGAGTACCCCAAGATCCATGTCAGCACTGGAGAGGAATCCTCAGGTTCCGAACACTGACTCCACACAAGGTCTTAGGCCCAGCATCGACGGGAGAGGAATCCCGAGAGGCCCCCGAGCAACTCGCATGGGAACTGGCCTTTACTGAGGCCTCCAGAGCGGGTCCCAGGGGTCCCCGTCGTAAGTCGAGAGCACCTGCCGCAACTCGAGAAAATCCAAGAGGTTCTCCCCTCCAGGCGAGATGAGGCCCATTTCCGCTGAGGCGTCTCGAGGCTATTCACACCTAACCTCTGGAACTTCCAAAGGGTCCTTCACACCCTTGCTGCAACTCAAGAGGTTCCCGACATATCCGTCTCCACTCGAGAGGAAGCACGAGAATCCCGCTCACATCCAGAGGAACCCCGTTTCCGCCTCCTTGCTCGAGAGGAGGGATCCTTTCCTGCGTGTCGGGGAAGAATTCCCGGCATTCCCGTCGCATCTCAAGAGGAGGCCCTCTCCACAGGAAAGGGGATAGGTACTCCAGGTCAGGCCACCATTCCAAGAGTCCCCCAGATGTCTCAGTCCATTTCAGAGGAACCTGTTTTCCCCAAACTGCCTCGACTTTCACGCCGAAGATCGACTCAAACCACAGTGGCACGTGGGACAGCCCTGTGGTAAAGCCTCGTAGGAAAGCCTCGTGGGAAAGCCTTGAGGGAAAGCCTCGAGGGAAAGCCACAAGATCCCTTGATCCACGCGATGGGAAGCGTGACACTGCTTCCACAGCTCGGGAGGAAAGCGGCACGTGCATGCCCCCACTCGAGACGAGGACTGACTCCCCTGGGGAGACTCCAGAAGTACCCCAAGATCCATGTCAGCACTGGAGAATAATTCTCAGTTTACGGCCCCGACTTCACAAAAGGTCTTAGGCCCCAGCATTGAAGGGAGAGGAATCCTGAGAGGCCAATAAGCAACTCGCACGGAGAGTGGCCTTTCCTGAGGCCACCAGATAGGGTCCCTGTGGTCCCCGTCGTAAATCGAGAGCACCTACCGCAACTCGAGAAAATCCTGGAGATTCTCCCCTCCAGGCTAGATGAGGCCCATTTCCGCTGAGGCGACTCGAGGCTAATCACATCTAACCTTTGGAACTTCCATAGGGTCCTTCACACCCTTGCTGCAACTCAAGAAGTTCCCCGACATACCCTTGTCCACTCGAGAGGAAGCGCGAGCGTCCCTTGCACATCCAGAGAAGGCCCTTTTCCTCCCTGTAGCTCGAGATGAGGGATCCTTTCCCTGCGTGGTCGGGAAAGAATTCCTGGCATTCCCGTCGCATCCAAGAGGAAGCGCTCTCCACAGGAAAGGCGAGAGGAACTCCAGGGTCGTGCCACCATTCCAAGAGTCCCCCAGAGGACTGAGTCCATTCCAAAGGAAACTCTTTTACCTGCACTGCCTTGACTGTCACGTCGAGGATCGACTCACACCACGGTGGCACGTGGGACAGCCCTGTGTGTTAGCCTCGTGGGAAAGCCTCATGGGAAATCCTACAGGGAAAGCCACACATCCCTTGATCCACCCGTCGGGTAGCATGACACTGCTGCCACCTTTAGGGAGGAAAGACCAAGTGCATTTCCCCACTCGAGACGAGGACTGACTCCCCTGGGGAGAGTCCAGAAGTACCCAAAAATCCACGTCAGCACTGGAGAGGAATCCTCAGTTTCCGGTCCCAACTCAACACAAGGTCTTTGACTCGGGAAATGCAAGCAGTTAAAAGATCTCTCCTTTGGAGCCTCGAGGGGGGATCGGGGCTTCTCTGGATGTGGGCGGGACCCTCGTGCTTCCTTTGAGTGTAGACGGGTATGTCGGGAAAGCTCTTGAGTTGCAGCAAGTGTGTGAAGGAACCATTGGAAGTTCCAGAGGTTAGGTGTGCTTAGCCTCTAGATGCGTCAGTGGAAATAGGCCTCATTTTGCCTGTAGGGGAGAACCTCCTGGATTTTCTCGAGTTACGGCAGGTGCTCTCGAATTACGACGGGGACCTCAGGGAACCTGTCTCGTGGCCTCAGGAAAGGCCAGTCCCCATGCAAGTTGCCAGGGGGACTCTCGGGATTCCTCTTGGGTCGATGCGGGGCCTAAGACCTTGTGTGGAGTCGAGGCCGGATCCTGAGGATTCCTCTCCAGTGCTGACATGGTTCTTGGGGTACTTCTGGAGTCTCCCCAGGGAAGTCAGTCCTCGTCTCGAGTGTGGGCATGCACGTGCGCTTTCCTCCCGAGCTGTAGCAGCAGTGTCACGCTTCCTAACGCGTGGTCAAGGGATCTGTAGCTTTCACTCAAGTCTTTCCTTCAAGGCTTTCCCAAGAGTCTTTTCCCACAGGGCTGTCCCACCTGCCACCATGGTGTGAGTCGATCCTCGCCTTGAAAGTCGAGGCAGTGCAGGGAAAACAGGTTCCTCTGGAATGGACTGTGACATCTGGGGGACTCTTGGAATGGTGGTACGACCCTGGAGTTCCGCTCGCCTTTCCTGTGGAGAGCGCCTCCTCTTGAGATGGGACGGGAACGCCGGGGAATTCTTTCCCGACCAAGCAGTGAAAGGATCCGTCATCTCGAGGTCCGAGGCAGAAACGGGGCTCCTCTGGATGTGGGCGGGACCCTCGTGCTTCCTCTGGAGTGGAGACGGTATGTCGGGGAACTTCTTGAGTTTCAGCAAGGTTGTGAAGGAACCTTTGGAATTTCCAGAGTTTAGGTGTGATTAGCCTCGAGTGCCTCAGCCGAAATTGGCCTCATCTTGCCTGGAGGGGAGAACCTCCTGGATTTTCTCGAATTGTGGCAGGTGTTCTCAACGTACGCTGGGACCTCAGGGATCCGCTCTGGTGGCGTCAGGAAAGGCCAGTTCCCATCCGAGTGGCTACGGGGCCTCTCAGGATTCCTCTCCCGTCGATGGTGGGGCCTAAGACCTTTGTGTGAACTCGAGGCCGGTACCTGAGGATTCCTCTCCCGTGGTGACATGGTTCTTGGGGTACTTCTTGAGTCTCCCCAGGGGTGTCAGTCCTCTTCTCAGCGGGATCATGCAAGAACGCTTACCTCCTGAGCTGCAGTAGCAGTGTCACGCTGCCCGTCGCGTTGGATCAAGAGATCTATGTCTTTCCCTCGAGGTATTTCTCACGGGCTTTCCCTCGAGGCTTTCCCACGAGGCTTTCCCACATCGCTGTCCCACGTGCCACCATGGTGCCAGTCGATCCTCGGCGTGAAAATCAAGGCAGTGCAGGGAAAACAGGTTCCTCTGGAATGGACTGAGACATCTGGGGGACTCTTGGAATTGTGGCACGACCCTGGAGTTCCTCTCGCCTTTCCTGTGGAGAGCGCCTCTTCTTGAGATGCGGTGGGAACGCCGGGAATACTTTCCCGACCAAGCAGGGAAAGTCCCGTGGTCCAGCCCCGGTGGATCCAGCGTGATTCGAAGGTGGGGACGTAGTCGTCGTCTTTGGAAATATACATATTTAATCCCAGATATAAAGAGATTAGAAATGGATTGTGTAGTAGGAAGATTATTGGAGAAAAAGAGGCTGAATAACTTGGATTACGTGGAATAGCATCCATCCTCCAGTAGAGAATTCAGCCAGAAAAAACGGGAGCAAAAAAGAAGCGACATGGGGAATCAGTCTTTCCGGAAACTGATCTGATTTCTTTATTTTTGGTTTTGCTTGTATACCTCTTGTTACACATAGGGATGAATACAGAGTCACGCAGGAGTCCGGCATCCTGACCTTTATCAAAATCAGGTGCTTCACATAAAATGTATAAAAAAAAGGTCTTAGGGATCTTACATCATCTTCTGGCCATGAATGAGACCTGCTGACATTTTATGATCCTTTCTTTCTGATAACCAAAAAACTTATTTCTTCCAAGGGTGTTTTTTCTTAAACCAGGCACCACCCTCCAAATAAAGTTACATTCCTATAGGGTGAGGGGGTAGTGAGTTACAATCAAGAAAGGAATTTATTTAACCAAGGTTAACATGATTAGTCTTAAAGGTGAATTCTTATTTCTCCTATATGCTTAAAGGTTAATACTTATTTCTCCTATATACTAGTTATATTCATTATAAGGGTAGGGAACATGGAGATTTATCAGCAAACATCAGCCTAACAAATGAAAATCCTTTCATCAATTCTCCCTTAAGATCTATTTAGTCTTAAGATATGATAAAGTTACATTCTTACATAGAAAGGACACAGTGATATATAACAAAGTACAGTGATCTATTACAAAAGTGAAAAATCCATTAACTCAAAAAGTCTAGTATTGCTAACATCAAAAAACTGCTATATTTCCTTTGCTATATTCCAAATACATTGATTAATATATTCCCAAGTGCCTAAGGATATGGAGGCCTGGTGGCAATCATTGACTCAACAAGAAGAAAAAGTCCTATGCTAATTAAGACTCTCAAAATACTCCAAAACTCTCTGTGCTGTTTACAGTTTGAGGCAGTAAACAATCTTGTGCCTAGTGGCAGCAGTATGGATAATCCTGTCACACAAGCTGGTCTGTCAGCAGAGAGGTTTGACCTAAAATATCCTTGTCCCACCCAGAGCAGGGAATTAGCAGCAATTTTTGACACAACAAATGAAGAACCCTTCACCAATATAATTCCTAACCAACTATACTAATAATTTCTAACTCCCAAAATAATTTGCCTTTAGTAAGTCTAAAACATCTCATGCCTCTCAGGTTGGGAGGCTGTAAAACAATCACATGTGGCGGACAAACCTATAAAGGTGGGCTAGATAACCTTCAGAGGAGTCGGCAAGCTGAAACACTCTTGTCATGCCCAAGAATATTTATTGCCTTGAAGCTGCACGTTTACTTCTTCTCCGAGAGAAACAGTTATGGGGGAGAGCCCCCGTAAAGTCAGAAGTGTAGGTGAGAGCATAAAACAGACTCTGGTTTTGGGGTTCGATGCTCGGGAACAGGGGGTTACCTGAGGCTTGATCACGCCTTTGCGCGCATGCCAAGCCTCCTTCCTCATGAACTTTGCCATAGGCGGAATTCCTCACGCTGGTCCCCGAAGGAAAGGATCCCTCATCTCGAGCGACGAGGCGGGAAACGCGCCTCCTGTGGATGTAGGGGGGACCATCTTGCTTATTCTCGAGTGGAGACGGGTATGTCGGGGAACTTCTTGAGTTGCAGCAAGGGTGTAAAGTACCTTTTGGAAGTTCCAGAGGTTAGGTGTGATTAGCCTCGAGACACCTCAGTGGAAATGGGCCTCATCTCGCCTGGAGGGGAGAACCTCCTGGATTTTCTCGAGTTGCGGCAGGTGCTCTCGACTTACGACGGGGACCTCAGGGGCCAGCTCTGTGGCCTCAGGAAAGGCCAGTCCCCATTCAAGTTTCTAGGGGGCCTCTCAGGATTCCTCTCCTGTCGATGCCGGGGC
>NW_017200623.1:0-6952 GCF_001704415.2 Capra hircus
GAAGGGAGAGAGGAACTCCATGGTCGTGCCACCATTCCAAGCGTCCCCAGATGTCTCAGTCCATTCCAGAGGATCTTGTTTTTACAGAGTGCTTAAACTTTCATGCGAGGATCGCCTCACACCACGGTGGCACGGGGGACAGCCCTGTGGAAAGCCTCGTGGGAAATCCTCTAGGAAAAGCCTAGAGGAAAAGCCACAGATCCATTGATCCACGCGACGGGAAGCATGACACTGCTGCTACAGCTCGGGAGGAAAGAGCATGCACATGCCCCCACTCGAGACGAGGACTGATTCCCCTTGGGAGACTTCAGAAGTATCCCAAAAACATGTCAGCACTGGAGAGGAATACTCAGGTTCTGGCCCCCACTCCACCGAAGGTCTTGGGCCCCGGCATCTACCGGTGAGGAATCCCGAGAGGCCCTCTAGCAACTCGCATGGGGACTGGTCTTCCTAAGGCCAACAGAACGGGTCCCTGAGGTCCCCGTCGTAAGTCGAGAGCACCTGCCACAACTCGAGAAAATGAAGGAGATTCTCCCCTTCAGGCGAGATGAGGCCCATTTCCACTGAGACGTCTCGAGGCTAATCACACCTAACCTCTGGAACTTCCAAAGGGTCCTTCACACCCTTGTTGCAACTCAAGAAGATCCAGAAGAGACCCGTCGCCACTACATAGGAATCACCAGGGTACCACCCACATCCAGAGGAGCCCCAATTCCCCCTCCTAGCTCAATGTGAGGGATGCTTTCCCTGATTGGCCGGGAAAGAATTCCTGTCGTACCTGTCGCATCTCAAGAGGAGGCACGCTCCACAAGAAAGGTGAGAGGAACTCCAGGGTCGTTCCACCATTCCAAGAGTCCCCCAGATGACTCAGTCCTTTCCAGAGGAACTTGTTTACCCTGCACTGCCTCGACGTTCACGCGGAGGACCGACTCACACGATGGTGGCACGTGGGACAGCCCTGTGGGAAAGCCTCGTGGGAAAGCCACGTGGGAAAGCCTCGAGGGAAAACAAGAAACCCTTTGATCAACCCAACGGGAAAATTGACTCTGCTCCTAATGCTCGGGAGAAAAGCGCACGTGCATGCCCCCATTGGAGACGAAGATGACTCCCCTGTGGAGACTCCAGTAGTACCCAAGATCCATTTCAGCACTGGAGAGGAAACCTCAGGTTCGGGCACCGATTCCAAAAAAGGTCTTAGGCCCCGTCATCGACCGGAGAGGAATCCCGAGAGGCCCCTTAGCAACTCGCAAGTCGACTGGCATTACCTGAGGGACCAGAGCGGGTTACATAAGTCCCGGTCGTAACTGGAGAGCACCTGCTGAAACTCGAGAAAACCCAGGAGGGTTCCCCTGCAGTCGAGATGAGGCCCATTTCCGCTGAGACGTCTCGAGTCTAATCACACCTAACCTCTGGAACTTCCAAAGGGTCCTTCACACCCTTGCTGCAACTCAAGAAGATCCCCTACATACCTCTCTCCACTCGAGAGGAAGAACGAGAGTCCCGCCCACATACAGAGGAGCCCCGTTTCCGCCTCCTAGCTCGAGAGGAGGGATCCTTTCCCTGCATGGTCAGGAAAGAACTCCCGGCGTTCCTGTCTCATCTCAAGAGGAGGCGCTCTCCACAGGAAAGGCGAGAGGAACTCCAGGGTCGTGCCACCATTCCCAGAGTCCCCCAGATGTCTCAGTCCATTCCAGGGAAACCTGTTTTCCCTGCACTGCTCGACTTTCAAGCCGAGGATCGACTCACACCACGGTGGCACGTGGACAGCCCTGTGGGAAAGCCTCGTGGGAAAGCCTCCTGGGCCTCGAGGGAAAGCCACAGATCCCTTGATCCAAGGGAAGGGAAGCGTGACAGTTCTGCTACAGCTCGGGAGGAAAGCGAACGTGCATGCCCCCACTCGAGACGAGGACTGACTCCCCTGGGGAGACTCCAGAAGTACCGTAAGATGCATGTCAGCACTGGAGAGGAATCCTCAGGTTCCGGCACCGACTCCACACAAGGTCTTAGGCCCGGCGTCGAAGGAGAGGAATCCCGAGAGGCCCCCGAGCAACTCGCATGGGGACTGGCCTTTCCTGAGGCCACCAGAGCGGGTCCCTGAGGTCCCCGTCGTAAGTCAAGAGCACCTGCCGAAACTCGAGAAAATCCAGGAGGTTCTCCCCTCCAGGCGAGATGAGGCCCATTTCCGCTCAGGCGTCTCGAGGCTAATCACACCTAACCCCTGGAACTTCCAAAGGGTCCTTCACACCCTTGCTACAACTCAAGAAGTTCCCCAACATACCTGACTCCACTCGAGAGGAAGCACGAGAGTCCCGCCCACATCCAGAGGAGCCCCGTTTCCGCCTCGTACCTCGCGGTCAGGTATCCTTTCCCTGTATGTTCCGGAAAGAATTCCCGGTGTTCCCGTCGCATCTCAAGAGGAGGCGCTCTCCACAGGAAAGGCGAGAGAAACTCCAGTGTCGTGCCATCTTTCCAAGAGTCCCCCAGATATCTCAGTGTGCCGGGTCCAGCCCCGCTGGATCCAGGGAATTCGATGGATGGACGGCGTTGACATGGAAAGTCTTGTGTATTTATTAATGTAAGATGAGATTAAGAAATTATAGGGTAGTAAGAAGATTAACTGGAGGAAAAAGGCTGAATAGCTAGGTTTACGCGGAAGGCCAATAAAATTCCGACAAGGAATTTTCTGGCGGACTCTGGGAATGGTGGCACGACCCTCGAGTTCCTCTTGCCTTTCCTGTGGAGAGCGCCTCCTCTTGAGATGCGCCGGGAACGCGGGAATTCTTTCCCGACCACGCAGGGAAAGGATCCCTCCTCTCGAGCTAGGAGGCGGAAACGGGGCTCCTCTGGATGTGGGCGGGACTCTCGTGCTTCCTCTCGAGTGGAGACGGGTATGTCGGGGAACTTCTTGAGTTGCAGCAAGGGTGTGAAGGACCCTTTGGAAGTTCCAGAGGTTAGGTGTGATTAGCCTCGAGACGCCTCAGCGGAAATGGGCCTCATCTCGCCTGGAGGGGAGAACCTCCTGGATTTTCTCGAGTTGCGGCAGGTGCTTTCGACTTACGACGGGGACCTCAGGGACCCGCTCTGGTGGCCTCAGGAAAGGCCAGTCCCCATGCAAGTTGCTCGGGGGCCTCTCGGGATTCCTCTCCCTCGATGCCGGGGCCTAAGATCTTGTGTGGAGTCGGTGCCGGAACCTGAGGATTCCTCTCCAGTGCTGACATGGATCTTGGGGTACTTCTGGAGTCTCCCCAGGGGAGTCAGTCCTCCTCTCGAGTGGGGGCATGCACGTGCGCTTTCCTCCCGAGCTGTAGCAGCAGTCTCACGCTTCCCTTCGCGTATATCAAGGGATCTGTGGCTTTCCCTCGAGGCTATCCCACCAGGCTTTCCCACGAGGCTTTCCCACAGGGCTGTCCCACGTGCCACCGTAGTGTGAGTTGATTCTCGGCTTGAAAGTCGAGGCAGTGAAGGGAAAACAGGTTTCCCTGGACTGGACGGAGACATCTGGGGGACTCTGGGAATGGTGGCACGACCCTGGAGTTCCTCTCGCCTTTCCTGTGGAGAGCGGATTGCGACGGAACGCCGGAATTCTTTCCGACCAGGCAGGGAAAGGATCCCTCGTCTCAAGCTATGAGGCGGAAACGGGCTCCTCTGGATGTGGCGGGACTCTGGTGTTTCCTCTCGAGTGGAGACGGGTATGTCGGGGAACTTCTTGAGTTGCAGCAAGGGTGTGAATGACACTTTGGAAGTTCCAGAGGGTAGATGTGATTAGCCTCGAGACGCCTCAGCAGAAATGGCCTCATCTCGCCTGGAGGGTGGAACCTCCTGGATTTTCTGGACTTGCGGCCTCCGGGGACCTCCCCGCTCTGGTGGCCTCAGGAAAGGCCAGTCCCCATGTGAGTTGCTCGGGGGCCTCTCGGGATTCCCTTCCGTCGATACCGGGGCCTAAGACATTGTGTGGAGTCGGTGCCGGAACCTGAGGATTCCTCTCTAGTGCTGCCATGGATCTTCGGGTACTTCTGGAGTCTCCCCAGAGGAGTCAGTCCTCGTCTCGAGTGGGGGCATGCACGTTCGATTTCCTCCCGAGCTGTAGCAGCAGTGTCACGCTTCCCTTCGCATGGATCAAGGGATCTGTGGCTTTCCCACGAGGCTTTCCCACAGGGCTGTCCCACGTGCCACCGTGGTGTGAGTCGATCCTCGGCTTGAAAGTCGAGGCACTGCAGGGAAAACAGGTTTCCCTGGAATGGACTGAGACATCTGGGGGACTCTGGGAATGGTGGCACGACCCTGGAGTTCCTCTCGCCTTTCCTTTGGAGAGAGCCTCCTCTTGAGATGCGACGGAAAGGCGGGGAATTCTTTCCCGACCTCGCAGGGAAAGGATCCCTCCTCTTGAGCTAGGAGGCAGTAACGGTTCTCCTCTGAATGTGGGCGGGACTTCGTGCTTCCTCTCGAATGGAGACGGGTAAGTCGGGGAACTTCTTGAGTTGCAGCAAGGGTGTGAAGGACCCTTTGGAAGTTCCAGAGGTTAGGTGTGATTAGCCTCCGAGACGCCTCAGCGGAAATGGGCCTCATCTCGCCTGGAGGGGAGAACCTCCTGGCATTTTCTCGAGTTGCGGCAGGTGCTCTCGACTTACAACAGGGACCTCAGGGACCCGCTCTGGTGGCCTCTGGAAAGGCCAGTCCGCCTGCGAGTTGCTCGGGGGACTCTCGGGATTCCTCTCCCGTCGATGCCGGGGCCTAAGACCTTCGTGTGTGAGTCGGTGCCGGAACCTGAGGATTCCTCTCCAGTGCTGACATGGATCTTGGGGAACTTCTGGAGTCTCCCCAGGGGAGTCAGACCTCATCTCGATTGGGGCCATGCACGTGCGCTTTCCTCCCTAGCTGTAGCAGCAGTGTTGCCGCTTCCCTTCGCGTGGATCAAAGGGATCTGTGGCTTTCCGTCGAGGCTTTCTTTCGAGGCTTTCCCACAGGGCTGTCCACGTGCCACCGTGGTGTGAGTTGATCCTCGGCTTGAAAGTCGAGGCAGTGCAGGGAAAACAGGTTTCCCTGGAATGGACTGAGACATCTGGGGGACTCTGGGAATGGTGACACGACCCTTGAGTCCCTCTCGCCTTTCCTGTGCGAGAGCGCCTCCTCTTGAGATGCGACGGGAACGCCGGGGAATTCTTTCCCGACCCCGCAAGGAAAGGATCCCTCGTCTGCAGCTATGAGGCGGAAAAGGGTCTCCTCTGGATGAAGGCGGGACGCTCGGTCTTCCTCTCGAGTGGAGATGGGAATGTCGAGGAACTTCTTGAGTTGCAGCAAGGGTGTGAAGGACCCTTTGGAAGTTCCAGAGGTTAGGTGTGATTAGCCTCGAGATGCCTCAGTAGAAGCGAGCCTCACCTCGCCTGGAGGGGAGAATCTCCTGGATTTTCTCGAGTTGCGGCAGGTGCTCTCAACTTACGACGGGGACCTCAGGGACGCACTCTGGTGGCCTCAGGAAATGCCAGTCCCCATGCGAGTTGTTCGGGGCCTCTCGGGATTCCACTCCCATCGATGCCGGAGCATAAGGCCTTGTGTGGAGTCGGTTGCCGGAACCTGAGGCATTTCTCTCCAGTGCTGATATGGATCTTGGGGAACTTCTGGAGTCTCCCAGGGGAGTCAGAACTCGTCTCGAGTGGGGGCATGCACGTGCGCTTTCCTCCCGAGCTGTAGCAGCAGGGTCCACGCTTCCCTTCGCGTGGATCAAGGGATCTGTGGCTTTCCCTCGAGGCTTTCCCACGAGGCTTTCCCACGAGGCTTTCCCACAGGGGTGTCCCACGCGCCACCGTGGTGTGAGTCGAAAATCGGCTTGAAAGTCGAGGCAGTGCAGGGAAAACAGGTTTCCCTGGAATGGACTGAGACATCTGGGGGACTCTGGGAATGGTGGCACGACCCTGCAGTTCCTCTCGCCTTTCCTGTGGAGAGTGCCTCCTCTTGAGATGCGACGGGAAAGCCGGGAATTCTTTCCCGACCACGCAGGGAAAGGATCCCTCCTCTCGAGCTAGGAGGCAGAAACGGGTCTCCTCTGGATGTGGGCGGGAGTCTCGTGCTTCCTTTGGAGTGGAGCCGGGTAAGTCGGGAACTTCTTGAGTGCAGCAAGGGTGTGAAGGACCCTTTGGAAGTTCCAGAGTTTAGGTGTGATTAGCCTCGAGAAGTCTCAGCGGAAATGGGCCTCATCTCGCCTGGAGGGAGAACCTCCTGGATTTTCTCGAGTTGCGGCAGGTGTCTCGACTTACGACGGGGATCTCAGGGACCCGCTCTGGTGGCCTCAGGAAAGGCCAGTCCCCATGCGAGTGGCTCGGGGGCTCTCGGATTCCTCTCCCGTTTGATGCCGGGGCCTAAGATCTTGTGTGGAGTCGGTGCCGGAACCTGAGGATTCCTCTCCACTGCTGACATGGATCTTGGGGTACTTCTGGAGTCTCCCCAGGGGAGTCAGTCCTCGTCTCGAGTGGGCATGCACGTGCGCTTTACTCTCGTGCTGTAGCAGCAGGGTCGCGCTTCCCTTCGCGAGGATCAAGGGATCTGTGGCTTTCCCTCGAGGCTTTCCCACGAGGCTTTCCCACGAGGCTTTCCCACAGGCTGTCCCAAGTGCCACCGAGTGTGAGTGGATCCTCGGCTTCAAAGTCGAGGCAGTGCAGGGAAAACAGGTTTCCCTGGAATGGTCTGAGACATCTGGGGGACTCTGGAATGGTGGCACACCCTGGAGTTCCTCTCGCCTTTCCTGTGGAGAGCGCCTCCTCTTGAGATGCGACGGGAACAACGCGGAATTCTTTCCCGACCACGCAGGGAAAGATCCCTCCTCTCGAGATAGGAGGCAGAAACGGGGCTCCTCTGGATGTGGCGGACTCTCGTGCTTCCTCTCGAGTGAGACGGGTATGTCTATGAACTGGGAACTTTGTCTTTTGATGCAGCAAGGGTGTGAAGAACCCTTTGTAAG
>NW_017200624.1:0-6952 GCF_001704415.2 Capra hircus
TGAGGCCACCAGAGTGGGTCCCTGAGGTCCCCGTCGTAAGTCGAGAGCACCTGCCGCAACTCGAGAAAATCCAGGAGGTTCTCCCTCCAGGCGAGATGAGGCCCATTTCTGCTGAGGTGTCTGGAGGCTAATCACATCTAACTTCTGGAACTTTCAAGGATTCCTTCACACCCTTGCTGCAACTCAAGAAGTTCCAGGACATACCCCGTCCCACTCGAGAGGAAGCACGAGAGTCCCGCCCACATATAGAGGAGCCCCGTTTCCGCCTAGCTCGAGAGGAGGGATCCTTTCCCTGCGTGGTCGGGAAAGAATTCCCGGCGTTCCGGTCGCAACTCAATAGGAGGGGCTCTCCACAGGAAAGGCGAGAGGAACTCCAGGGTCGTGCCACCATTCCGAGAGACCCCAGATGTCTCAGTCCATTCCAGGAAAACCTGTTTTCCCTGCACTGCCTCGACTGTCAAGCCGAGGATCGACTCACACCACGGTGGCACGTGGGACAGCCCTGTGGGAAAGACTCGTGGGAAAGCCACAGATTCCTTGATCCGTGAAGGGACGCGCGACACTGCTGCTACAGCTCGGAAGGAAAGCGCACGTGCATGCCCTCTCTCGAGACGAGGACTGACTCCCTGGGAGACTCCAGAAGTACCCCAAGATCCATGTCAGCACTGGAGAGGAATCGTCAGGTTCCAGCACTGACTCCACACAAGGTCTTAGGCGCCAGCATCGACGGGAGAGGAATCCCGAGAGGCCCCGAGCAACTGGCATGGGGACTGGCCTTTCCTGAGGCCACCAGAGCGGGTCCCTGAGGTCCCAGTCGTAAGTCGAGAGCACCTGCCGCAACTCGAGAAAATCCAGGAGGTTCTCCCCGCCAGACGAGATGAGGCCCATTTCCGCTGAGGCGTCTCGAGGCTATTCACACTTAACCTCTGGAACTTCCAAAGGTCCTTCACACCATTTCTGCAACTCAAGATGTTCCCCGACATACCCGTCTCCACTAGAGAGGAAGCACGAGAGTCCCGCCCACATCCAGAGGAGCCCCGTTTCCGCCTCCTAGCTCGAGAGGAGGGATCCTTTCCCTGCGTGGTCGGGAAAGAATTCCCGGCGTTCCCGTCGCATCTCAAGAGCAGGCGCTCTCCACAGGAAAGGGAAGAGGAACTCCAGGGTCGTGTCACCATTCCCAGAGTCCCCAGAAGTTTCAGTCCATTCCAGGGAAACCTGTTTTCCCTGCACTGCCACGACTTTCAAGCCGAGGATCGACTCACACCACGGTGGCACGTGGGACAACCCTGCTGGAAAGCCTCGTGGGAAAGCTTTGTGGGAAAGCCTTGAGTGAAAGCCACAGATCCTTTGATCCAAGGGAAGGGAAGCGTGACACTGCTGCTTCAGGTCGGGAGGAAAGCGCACGTGCATGCCCCCACTGGAGACGAAGACTGACTCCCCTGGGGAGACTCCAGAAGTACACCAAGATCCATTTCTGCACTGGAGAGGAATCCTCAGGTTCCGGCAGCGTCTCCACACAAGGTCTTAGGCGCTGGCATCGAGGGGAGAGGAATCACGAGAGGCCCCCGAGCAACTCGCATGGGGACTGGCCTTTCCTGAGGCCACCAGAGCGGGTCCCTGAGGTCCCCGTCGTAAGTCGAGAGCACCTGCCGCAACTCGAGAAAATCCAGGAGGTTCTCCCCTCCAGGCGAGATGAGGCGCATTTCCCCCTGTGGCATCTCGAGGCTAATCACATCTAACATCTGGAACTTCCAAAGGGTCCTTCACACCCTTGCTGCAACTCAAGAAGTTCCCCGACATACCCGTTTCCACTCGAGAGGAAGCACGAGAGTCCCGCCCACATCCAGAGGAGCCCCGTTTCCGCCTGCTAGCTCGAGAGGAGGGATCATTTACCTGCGTGGTCGGGAATGAATTCCCCGGCATTTCCGTCACATCTCAAGAGGAGGCGCTCTCCACAGGAAAGGCGAGAGGAACTCCAGGGTCGTGCCACATTCCCAGAGTTCCCCAGATGTCTCACTCCATTCCAGGGAAACCTGTTTTCCCTGCACTGCCTCGACCTTCAAGCCGAGGGTCGACTCACAACACGGTGGCACGTGGGACAGCCTGTGGGAAAGCCTCGTGGGAAAGGCCTCGTTGGAAAGCCTCGAGGGAAAGCCCCTGATCCCTTGATACACGCGAAGGGAAGCGTGACACTGCAGCTTCAGCTCGGGAGGAAAGCGCACGTGCATTCCCCCAATCGAGACGACGACTGACTCCCCTGGGGAGACTCCAGAAGTACCCCAAGATCCATGTCAGTACTGGAGGTGAATGCTCAGGTTCTGGCACGTACTCCACACAAGATCTTAGGTCCCTGCATCGGACTGAAGGGGAATCCCCAGAGGGCCCCCGAGCAACTCGCATGGGGACTGGCCTTTCCGGAGGCCACCAGAGCGGGTCCCTGAGGTCCCTGTCGTAAGTCGAGAGCACCTGCCGCAACTCTAGAAAATCCAGGAGGTTCTCCCCTCCAGGCGAGATGAGGCCCATTTCCGCTGAGACGTCTCGAGGCTAATCAAACCTAACCTCTGGAACTTCCAAAGGATTCTTCACACCCTTGCTGCAACTCAAGAAGTTCCCGACATACCCGTCTCCACTCGAGAGGAAGCACAGGAGTCCCGCCCACATCCAGAGGAGCCCCGTTTCCGCCTGCTAGCTCGAGAGCAGGGATCCTTTACCTGCGTGGTCGGGAAAGAATTCCGGCGCATTCCCGTCACATCTCAAGAGGAGGCGCTCTCCACAGGAAAGGCGAGAGGAACTCCAGGGTCCTGCCACATTCCCAGAGTTCCCCAGATGTCTCACTCCATTCCAGGGAAACCTGTTTTCCTGCACTGCCTCGACTTTCAAGCCGAGGATCGACTTCACAACACGGTGGCACGTGGGACAGCCCTGTGGGAAAGCCTCGTTGGAAAGCCTGGAGGGAAAGACACAGGTCCCTTGATCCACGCGAAGGGAAGCGTGACACTGCTGCTTCAGCTCGGGAGGAAAGCTCACGTGCAAGGCCCCACTCGAGACGAGGACTGACACCTCTGGGGGGACTCCAGAAGTACCCCAAGATCCATGTCAGCACTGGAGAGGAATCCTCAGGTTCCGGCACCGACTCCACACAAGGTCTTTAGGCCCCGGCATCGACGGAGAGGAATCCTAGAGAGCCACCGAGCAACTCGCATGGGACTGGCCTTTCCTGAGGCCACCAGAGTGGGTCCCTGAGGTCCCGTCGTAAGTCGAGAGCACCTGCCGCAACTCGAGAAAATCCAGGAGGTTCTCCCTCCAGGCGAGATGAGGCCCATTTCTGCTGAGGTGTCTGGAGGCTAATCACATCTAACTTCTGGAACTTTCAAGGATTCCTTCACACCCTTGCTGCAACTCAAGAAGTTCCAGGACATACCGTCTCCACTCGAGAGGAAGCACGAGAGTCCCGCCCACATATAGAGGAGCCCCGTTTCCGCCTCCTAGCTCGAGAGGAGGGATCCTTTCCCTGCGTGGTCGGGAAAGAATTCCCGGCGTTCCGGTCGCAACTCAATAGGAGGGGCTCTCCACAGGAAAGGCGAGAGGAACTCCAGGGTCGTGCCACCATTCGAGAGACCCCAGATGTCTCAGTCCATTCCAGGAAAACCTGTTTTCCTGCACTGCCTCGACTGTCAAGCCGAGGATCGACTCACACCACGGTGGCACGTGGGACAGCCCTGTGGAAAGACTCGTGGAAGCCACAGATTCTTGATCCACGTGAAGGGACGCGCGACACTGCTGCTACAGCTCGGAAGGAAAGCGCACGTGCATGCCCTCTCTCGAGACGAGGACTGACTCCCTGGGGAGACTCCAGAAAGTACCCCAAGATCCATGTCAGCACTGGAGAGGAATCGTCAGGTTCCAGCACTGACTCCACACAAGGGTCTTAGGCGCCAGCATCGACGGGAGAGGAATCCCGAGAGGCCCCCGAGCAACTGGCATGGGGACTTGGCCTTTCCTGAGGCCACCAGAGCGGGTCCCTGAGGTTCCCAGTCGTAAGTCGAGAGCACCCTGCCGCAACTCGAGAAAATCCAGGAGGTTCTCCCCGCCAGACGAGATGAGGCCCATTGTCCGCTGAGGCGTCTCGAGGCTATTCACACTTAACCTCTGGAACTTCCAAAGGGTCTTCACACCATTTCTGCAACTCAAGATGTTCCCCGACATACCCGTCTCCACTAGAGAGGAAGCACGAGAGTCCCGCCCACATCCAGAGGAGCCCCGTTTCCGCCTCCTAGCTCGAGAGGAGGGATCCTTTCCCTGCGTGTCGGGAAAGAATTCCCGCGTTCCCGTCGCATCTCAAGAGCAGGCGCTCTCCACAGGAAAGGGAAGAGGAACTCCAGGGTCGTGTCACCATTCCCAGAGTCCCCCAGAAGTTTCAGTCCATTCCAGGGAAACCTGTTTTCCCTGCACTGCCACGACTTTTCAAGCCGAGGATCGACTCACACCACGGTGGCACGTGGGACAACCCTGCTGGAAAGCCTCGTGGGAAAGCTTTGTGGGAAAGCCTTGAGTGAAAGCCACAGATCCTTGATCAAGGGAAGGGAAGCGTGACACTGCTGCTTCAGGTCGGAGAAAGCGCACGTGCATGCCCCCCACTGGAGACGAAGACTGACTCCCCTGGGGAGACTCCAGAAGTACACCAAGATCATTTCTGCACTGGAGAGGAATCCTCAGGTTCCGCAGCGTCTCCACACAAGGTCTTAGGCGCTGGCATCGAGGGGAGAGGAATCACGAGAGGCCCCCGAGCAACTCGCATGGGGACTGGCCTTTCCTGAGGCCACCAGAGCGGTCCCTGAGGTCCCCGTCGTAAGTCGAGAGCACCTGCCGCAACTCGAGAAAATCCAGGAGGTTCTCCCCTCCAGCGAGATGAGGCGCATTTCCCCTGTGGCATCTCGAGGCTAATCAGACTCTAACATCTGGAACTTCCAAAGGGTCCTTCACACCCTTGCTGCAACTCAAGAAGTTCCCCGACATACCCGTTTCCACTCGAGAGGAAGCACGAGAGTCCCGCCCACATCCAGAGGAGCCCCGTTTCCGCCTGCTAGCTCGAGAGGAGGGATCATTTACCTGCGTGGTCGGGAATGAATTCCCGGCATTTCCGTCACATCTCAAGAGGAGGCGCTCTCCACAGGAAAGGCGAGAGGAACTCCAGGGTCGTGCCACATTCCCAGAGTTCCCCAGATGTCTCACTCCATTCCAGGGAAACCTGTTTTCCCTGCACTGCCTCGACCTTCAAGCCGAGGGTCGACTCACAACACGGTGGCACGTGGGACAGCCCTGTGGGAAAGCCTCGTGGGAAAGCCTCGTTGGAAAGCCTCGAGGGAAAGCCCCTGATCCCTTGATACACGCGAAGGGAAGCGTGACACTGCAGCTTCAGCTCGGGAGGAAAGCGCACGTGCATTCCCCAATCGAGACGACGACTGACTCCCCTGGGGAGACTCCAGAAGTACCCCAAGATCCATGTCAGTACTGGAGGTGAATGCTCAGGTTCTGGCACGTACTCCACACAAGATCTTAGGTCCCTGCATCGACTGAAGGGGAATCCCAGAGGCCCCCGAGCAACTCGCATGGGGACTGGCCTTTCCGGAGGCCACCAGAGCGGGTCCCTGAGGTCCCTGTCGTAAGTCGAGAGCACCTGCCGCAACTCTAGAAAATCCAGGAGGTTCTCCCTCCAGGCGAGATGAGGCCCATTTCCGCTGAGACGTCTCGAGGCTAATCAAACCTAACCTCTGGAACTTCCAAAGGATTCTTCACACCCTTGCTGCAACTCAAGAAGTTCCCCGACATACCCGTCTCCACTCGAGAGGAAGCACAGGAGTCCCGCCACATCCAGAGGAGCCCCGTTTCCGCCTGCTAGCTCGAGAGCAGGGATCCTTTACCTGCGTGGTCGGGAAAGAATTCCCGGCATTCCCGTCACATCTCAAGAGGAGGCGCTCTCCACAGGAAAGGCGAGAGGAACTCCAGGGTCCTGCCACATTCCCAGAGTTCCCCAGATGTCTCACTCCATTCCAGGGAAACCTGTTTTCCCTGCACTGCCTCGACTTTCAAGCCGAGGATCGACTCACAACACGGTGGCACGTGGGACAGCCCTGTGGGAAAGCCTCGTTGGAAAGCCTGGAGGGAAAGACACAGGTCCCTTGATCCACGCGAAGGGAAGCGTGACACTGCTGCTTCAGCTCGGGAGGAAAGCTCACGTGCAAGGCCCCACTCGAGACGAGGACTGACACCTCTGGGGGACTCCAGAAGTACCCCAAGATCCATGTCAGCACTGGAGAGGAATCCTCAGGTTCCGGCACCGAATCCACACAAGGTCTTAGGCCCCGGCATCGACGGAGAGGAATCCTGAGAGCCACCGAGCAACTCGCATGGGGACTGGCCTTTCCTGAGGCCACCAGAGTGGGTCCCTGAGGTCCCCGTCGTAAGTCGAGAGCACCTGCCGCAACTCGAGAAAATCCAGGAGGTTCTCCCCTCCAGGCGAGATGAGGCCCATTTCTGCTGAGGTGTCTGGAGGCTAATCACATCTAACTTCTGGAACTTTCAAGGATTCCTTCACACCCTTGCTGCAACTCAAGAAGTTCCAGGACATACCCGTCTCCACTCGAGAGGAAGCACGAGAGTCCCGCCCACATATAGAGGAGCCCCGTTTCCGCCTCCTAGCTCGAGAGGAGGGATCCTTTCCCTGCGTGGTCGGGAAAGAATTCCCGGCGTTCCGGTCGCAACTCAATAGGAGGGGCTCTCCACAGGAAAGGCGAGAGGAACTCCAGGGTCGTGCCACCATTCCGAGAGACCCCAGATGTCTCAGTCCATTCCAGGAAACCTGTTTTCCTGCACTGCCTCGACTGTCAAGCCGAGGATCGACACACCACGGCACGTGGACACCCTGTGGGAAAGACTCGTGGGAAAGCCACGG
>NW_017200625.1:0-19334 GCF_001704415.2 Capra hircus
CTGACAGAGCTTTCACTGCTGGAGCCCTTGGCAGTGTGCAACCCACCAGCCCCTAAGCCTCCTCAAGGACGCTGGGACCTAAGTGCAAAGCAAGGCAGGGGTAGAGCTGAAGCCAGGAAGGCGCCAGTGGCGTTTCCAGCCTCACACAGCCTGCTCCTTCCTGGGGAGGGAGCCTTAAAGCAAGGCAAGTCTGCGCAAGGCTCGCCTATGGCAGAGCATCTTTGCCAGGAACTCTGCCAGATCGGGCCTCTGAACAGAGCTAGAGATCTGCCGTACTGGAGCGCACTTAGCTTCGTGTAAGCAGGGATTTCAGCTTGACGGGGACTTGCTGCCTCCTCTTCCCCCGAGGAGGCTCGCTTCCCTGCTGGCTGTGCACTCGCCTATCAGGCGGGGCGCAGGGCTCCTCCAGCAGGTCTTGCCTCAGGGGCTGCTTCCCCTGAGTTGGGGCTGTGGGCAGGAACCCAGACACGCAGGATCAGGCCCCAAACACCTGCACATGTCTCTGCTGGGGAGGAGAGTGCTAGGGAACCTACGTCTGTCATACACTTTCTGGGCACCCAAGGAATCAGCCTCCGTGTGTGCGGGGCTGAAAACCCCAGCCAGGGGCCCTGGGAGCCTGGTGCTCTCCGTGGCGCTGAATCTAGGCGGCCAAGAAACCGCTGGAGGAGCCCTGCAGTTGCCCTTCCCTTCCCTCTGACAGAATTCTCACTGCTGGAGCCCTTGGCAGTGTGCAACCCACCACCCCTAAGCCCTCCCAAGGACGCCTGGGACCTAAGTGCAAAGGCAAGGCAGGATTGGAGCTGAGGCAAGAAAGGCACCAGTGGCGACTCCCAGGCTCCGCTGCCTGCTCCTTCCTGGGAGGAGCCTAAAAGCAAGGCAAGTCTGGGCAAGGCTAGCCCCGGCCAGAGCAGCCTCGCGCCAGGAACTCTGCCAGATCGGGGCTCTGAGCAGAGCTAGAGCTCTGCCGTACTGGAGGCGCACTTAGCTCCGTGCAAGCAGGGCTTTCTCTTGACGGGCTGGGCTGCCTCCTCTTCCCCCGAGGAGGCTCGCTTCCCTGCTGGCTGTGCACTCGCCTATCAGGCGGCGCGCAGGGCTCCTCCAGCAGGTCTTGCCTCAGGGGCTGCTTCCCCTGAGTTGGGGCTGTGGGCAGGAACCCAGACACGCAGGATCAGGCCCCAAACACCTGCACATGTCTCTGCTGGGAGGAGAGTGCTAGGGAACCTACGTCTGTCATACACTTTCTAGGCACCCAAGGAATCAGCCTCCGTGTGTGCGGGGCTGAAAACCCCAGCCAGGGGCCCTGGACCTGGTGCTCTCCGTGCGGCGCTTTCTGGCGGCCAAGAACCGCTGGAGGAGCCCTGCAGTTGCCCTTCCCTTCCCTCTGACAGAGCTCTCACTGCTGGAGCCCTTGGCAGTGTGCAACCCACCAGCCCCTAAGCCCTCCCCAAGGACGCCTGGACCTAAGTGCAAAGGCAAGGCAGGATTGGAGCTGAGGCAAGGAAGGCGCCAGTGGCGCCAGGCTCGCTCAGACAGCTCCTTCCTGGGGAGGGAGCCTAAAGCAAGGCAAGTCTGCAAGGCTGAGCAGCTCGCGCCAGGAACTCTGCCAGATCGGGGCTCTGAGCAGAGCTAGAGCTCTGCCGTACTGGAGGCGCACTTAGCTCCGTGCAAGCAGGGCTTTCCTCTTGACGGGCTGCTGCCTCCTCTTCCCCGAGGAGGCTCGCTTCCCTGCTGGCTGTGCACTCGCCTATCAGGCGGGCGCGCAGGGCTCCTCCAGCAGGTCTTGCCTCAGGGGCTGCTTCCCCTGAGTTGGGCTGTGGGCAGGAACCCAGACACGCAGGATCAGGCCCCAACCACCTGCACATGTCTCTGCTGGGAGGAGAGTGCTAGGGAACCTACGTCTGTCATACACTTTCTGGCACCCAGGAATCAGCCTCCTGGTGGGGGCTGAAAACCCAGCCAGGGGCCCTTGGAACCTGGTGCTCTCCGTGCGGCGCTGTCTGGGCGGCCAAGGAACCGCTGAGGAGCCCTGCAGTTGCCCTTCCTTCCCTCTGACAGATTTCACTGCTGGAGCCCTTGGCAGTGTGCAACCCACCAGCCCCTAAGCCCTCCTTAAGGACGCTGGGACCTAAGTGCAAAGGCAAGGCAGGGGGAGCTGAGGCAAGAAGGCGCCAGTGGCCCACTCCACAGCCTGCTCCTTCCTGGGAGGAGCCTAAAAGCAAGGCAAGTCTGGCAAGGCTCGCCGGCAGAGCAGCCAGGAACTCTGCCAGATCGGGCTCTGAGCAGAGCTAGAGCTCTGCCGTACTGGAGCGCACTTAGCTCCGTGCAAGCAGGGCTTTCACTTGACGGGGCTTGCTGCCTCCTCTTCCCCGAGGAGGCTCGCTTCCCTGCTGGCTGTGCACTCGCCTATCAGGCGGGGCGCAGGGCTCCTCCAGCAGGTCTTGCCTCAGGGGCTGCTTCCCCTGAGTTGGGGCTGTGGGCAGGAACCCAGACACGCAGGATCAGGCCCCAAACACCTGCACATGTCTCTGCTGGGGAGGAGAGTGCTAGGGAACCTACGTCTGTCATACACTTTCTGGGCACCCAAGGAATCAGCCTCCGTGTGTGGGGGCTGAAAACCCCAGCCAGGGGCCCTGGGAGCCTGGTGCTCTCGGTGCGGCGCTGATTCTAGGCGGCCTAGAAACCGCTGGAGGAGCCCTGCAGTTGCCCTTCCCTTCCCTCTGACAGAGTTCTCACTGCTGAAGCCCTTGGCAGTGTGCAACCCACCACCCCCTAAGCCCTCCCCAACGACGCCTGGCACCTATGTGCAAAGGCAAGGCAGGATTGGAGCTGAGGCAAGGAAGGCACCAGTGGCGTCTCCCAGGCTCGCTCAGACAGCTCCTTCCTGGGGAGGGAGCCTAAAAGCAAGGCAAGTCTGGGCAAGGCGAGCCCCCCGCCGAGCAGCCTCGCGCCAGAAACTCTGCCAGATCGGGGCTCTGAGCAGAGCTAGAGCTCTGCCGTACTGGAGGCCCACTTAGCTCCGTGCAAGCAGGGCTTTCCTCTTGACTGGGCTCGGCTGCCTCCTCTTCTCCCGAGGAGGCTCGCTACACTGCTGGCTGTGCTCTCGCCTATCAGGCGGGGCGCGCAGGGCTCCTCCAGCAGGTCTTGCCTCAGGGGCTGCTTCCCCTGAGTTGAGGCTGTGGGCGGGAACCCAGACACGCAGGATAAGGCCCCAACCACCTGCACATGTCTCTGCTGGGGAGGAGAGTGCTAGGGAACCTACGTCTCTCACACACTTTCTAGGCACCCACGGAGTCAGCCTCTGGGAGTGTGGGGATGCAAAACCCAGCCAGGGGCCCTTGGAACCTGGTGCTCTCCGTGCGGAGCTTTGTCTGGGCGGCCAAGGAACCGCTGAAGGAGCCCTGCTGTTGCCCTTCGCTTCCCTCTGACAGAGCTTTCACTGCTGGAGCCCTTGGCAGTGTGCAACCCACCAGCCCCTAAGCCCTCCTCAAGGACGCTTGGGACCTAAGTGCAAAGGCAAGGCAGGGGTAGAGCTGAAGCCAGGAAGGCGCCAGTGGCGTTTCCGAGCCTCACACAGCCTGCTCCTTCCTGGGGAGGGAGCCTTAAAGCAAGGCAAGTCTGCGCAAGGCTCGCCTATGGCAGAGCATCTTGGTGCCAGGAACTCTGCCAGATCGGGCCTCTGAACAGAGCTAGAGATCTGCCGTACTGGAGTCGCACTTAGCTTCGTGGAAGCAGGGATTTCAGCTTGTACGGGACTTGCTGCCTCCTCTTCCCCCGAGGAGGCTCGCTTCCCTGCTGGCTGTGCACTCGCCTATCAGGGCGGGGGCGCAGGGCTCCTCCAGCAGGTCTTGCCTCAGGGGCTGCTTCCCCTGAGTTGGGGCTGTGGGCAGGAACCCAGACACGCAGGATCAGGCCCCAAACACCTGCACATGTCTCTGCTGGGGAGGAGAGTGCTAGGGAACCTACCGTCTGTCATACACTTTCTGGGCACCCAAGGAATCAGCCTCCGTGTGTGCCGGGCTGAAAACCCCAGCCAGGGGCCCTGGGAGCCTGGTGCTCTCCGTGTGGCGCTGAATCTGGGCGGCCAAGCAACCGCTGGAGGAGCCCTGCAGTTGCCCTTCCCTTCCCTCTGACAGAATTCTCACTGCTGGAGCCCTTGGCAGTGTGCAACCCACCAGCCCCTAAGCTCTCCTTAAGGAGGACTGGGACCTAAGTGCAAAGGCAAGGCAGGATTGGAGCTGAGGCAAGAAAGGCGCCAGTGGCGACTCCCAGGCTCCTGCTGCCTGCTCCTTCCTGGAGAGGCAGCCTAAAAGCAAGGCAAGTCTGGGCAAGGCTAGCCCCCGGCAGAGCAGCCTCGCGCCAGGAACTCTGCCAGATCGGGGCTCTGAGCAGAGCTAGAGCTCTGCCGTACTGGAGGCGCACTTAGCTCCGTGCAAGCAGGGCTTTCAACTTGACGGGGCTGGGCTGCCTCCTCTTCCCCCGAGGAGGCTCGCTTCCCTGCTGGCTGTGCACTCGCCTATCAGGCGGGGGCGCAGGGCTCCTCCAGCAGGTCTTGCCTCAGGGGCTGCTTCCCCTGAGTTGGGGCTGTGGGCAGGAACCCAGACACGCAGGATCAGGCCCCAACCACCTGCACATGTCTCTGCTGGGGAGGAGAGTGCTAGGGAACCTACGTCTGTCATACACTTTCTGGGCACCCAAGGAATCAGCCTCCGTGTGTGCGGGGCTGAAAACCCCAGCCAGGGGCCCTGGGAGCCTGGTGCTCTCGGTGCGGCGCTGATTCTAGGCGGCCTAGAAACCGCTGGAGGAGCCCTGCAGTTGCCCTTCCCTTCCCTCTGACAGAGCTCTCACTGCTGAAGCCCTTGGCAGTGTGCAACCCACCACCCCCTAAGCCCTCCCCAACGACGCCTGGCACCTATGTGCAAAGGCAAGGCAGGATTGGAGCTGAGGCAAGGAAGGCACCAGTGGCGTCTCCCAGGCTCGCTCAGACAGCTCCTTCCTGGGGAGGGAGCCTAAAAGCAAGGCAAGTCTGGGCAAGGCGAGCCCCCGGCCGAGCAGCCTCGCGCCAGAAACTCTGCCAGATCGGGGCTCTGAGCAGAGCTAGAGCTCTGCCGTACTGGAGGCCCACTTAGCTCCGTGCAAGCAGGGCTTTCCTCTTGACTGGGCTCGGCTGCCTCCTCTTCTCCCGAGGAGGCTCGCTACACTGCTGGCTGTGCTCTCGCCTATCAGGCGGGCGCGCAGGGCTCCTCCAGCAGGTCTTGCCTCAGGGGCTGCTTCCCCTGAGTTGAGGCTGTGGGCGGGAACCCAGACACGCAGGATAAGGCCCCAACCACCTGCACATGTCTCTGCTGGGGAGGAGAGTGCTAGGGAACCTACGTCTCTCACACACTTTCTAGGCACCCACGGAGTCAGCCTCTGGGAGTGTGGGGATGCAAAACCCAGCCAGGGGCCCTTGGAACCTGGTGCTCTCCGTGCGGAGCTTTGTCTGGGCGGCCAAGGAACCGCTGAAGGAGCCCTGCTGTTGCCCTTCGCTTCCCTCTGACAGAGCTTTCACTGCTGGAGCCCTTGGCAGTGTGCAACCCACCAGCCCCTAAGCCCTCCTCAAGGACGCTTGGGACCTAAGTGCAAAGGCAAGGCAGGGGTAGAGCTGAAGCCAGGAAGGCGCCAGTGGCGTTTCCGAGCCTCACACAGCCTGCTCCTTCCTGGGGAGGGAGCCTTAAAGCAAGGCAAGTCTGCGCAAGGCTCGCCTATGGCAGAGCATCTTGGTGCCAGGAACTCTGCCAGATCGGGCCTCTGAACAGAGCTAGAGATCTGCCGTACTGGAGTCGCACTTAGCTTCGTGTAAGCAGGGATTTCAGCTTGACGGGGACTTGCTGCCTCCTCTTCCCCCGAGGAGGCTCGCTTCCCTGCTGGCTGTGCACTCGCCTATCAGGCGGGGGCGCAGGGCTCCTCCAGCAGGTCTTGCCTCAGGGGCTGCTTCCCCTGAGTTGGGGCTGTGGGCAGGAACCCAGACACGCAGGATCAGGCCCCAAACACCTGCACATGTCTCTGCTGGGGAGGAGAGTGCTAGGGAACCTACGTCTGTCATACACTTTCTGGGCACCCAAGGAATCAGCCTCCGTGTGTGCGGGGCTGAAAACCCCAGCCAGGGGACCTGGGAGCCTGGTGCTCTCCGTGTGGCGCTGAATCTGGGCGGCCAAGCAACCGCTGGAGGAGCCCTGCAGTTGCCCTTCCCTTCCCTCTGACAGAATTCTCACTGCTGGAGCCCTTGGCAGTGTGCAACCCACCAGCCCCTAAGCTCTCCTTAAGGAGGACTGGGACCTAAGTGCAAAGGCAAGGCAGGATTGGAGCTGAGGCAAGAAAGGCGCCAGTGGCGACTCCCAGGCTCCTGCTGCCTGCTCCTTCCTGGAGAGGCAGCCTAAAAGCAAGGCAAGTCTGGGCAAGGCTAGCCCCCGGCAGAGCAGCCTCGCGCCAGGAACTCTGCCAGATCGGGGCTCTGAGCAGAGCTAGAGCTCTGCCGTACTGGAGGCGCACTTAGCTCCGTGCAAGCAGGGCTTTCAACTTGACGGGGCTGGGCTGCCTCCTCTTCCCCCGAGGAGGCTCGCTTCCCTGCTGGCTGTGCACTCGCCTATCAGGCGGGGGCGCAGGGCTCCTCCAGCAGGTCTTGCCTCAGGGGCTGCTTCCCCTGAGTTGGGGCTGTGGGCAGGAACCCAGACACGCAGGATCAGGCCCCAACCACCTGCACATGTCTCTGCTGGGGAGGAGAGTGCTAGGGAACCTACGTCTGTCATACACTTTCTGGGCACCCAAGGAATCAGCCTCCGTGTGTGCGGGGCTGAAAACCCCAGCCAGGGGCCCTGGGAGCCTGGTGCTCTCGGTGCGGCGCTGATTCTAGGCGGCCTAGAAACCGCTGGAGGAGCCCTGCAGTTGCCCTTCCCTTCCCTCTGACAGAGCTCTCACTGCTGAAGCCCTTGGCAGTGTGCAACCCACCACCCCCTAAGCCCTCCCCAACGACGCCTGGCACCTATGTGCAAAGGCAAGGCAGGATTGGAGCTGAGGCAAGGAAGGCACCAGTGGCGTCTCCCAGGCTCGCTCAGACAGCTCCTTCCTGGGGAGGGAGCCTAAAAGCAAGGCAAGTCTGGGCAAGGCGAGCCCCCGGCCGAGCAGCCTCGCGCCAGAAACTCTGCCAGATCGGGGCTCTGAGCAGAGCTAGAGCTCTGCCGTACTGGAGGCCGCACTTAGCTCCGTGCAAGCAGGGCTTTCCTCTTGACTGGGCTCGGCTGCCTCCTCTTCTCCCGAGGAGGCTCGCTACACTGCTGGCTGTGCTCTCGCCTATCAGGCGGGCGCGCAGGGCTCCTCCAGCAGGTCTTGCCTCAGGGGCTGCTTCCCCTGAGTTGAGGCTGTGGGCGGGAACCCAGACACGCAGGATAAGGCCCCAACCACCTGCACATGTCTCTGCTGGGGAGGAGAGTGCTAGGGAACCTACGTCTCTCACACACTTTCTAGGCACCCACGGAGTCAGCCTCTGGGAGTGTGGGGATGCAAAACCCAGCCAGGGGCCCTTGGAACCTGGTGCTCTCCGTGCGGAGCTTTGTCTGGGCGGCCAAGGAACCGCTGAAGGAGCCCTGCTGTTGCCCTTCGCTTCCCTCTGACAGAGCTTTCACTGCTGGAGCCCTTGGCAGTGTGCAACCCACCAGCCCCTAAGCCCTCCTCAAGGACGCTTGGGACCTAAGTGCAAAGGCAAGGCAGGGGTAGAGCTGAAGCCAGGAAGGCGCCAGTGGCGTTTCCGAGCCTCACACAGCCTGCTCCTTCCTGGGGAGGGAGCCTTAAAGCAAGGCAAGTCTGCGCAAGGCTCGCCTATGGCAGAGCATCTTGGTGCCAGGAACTCTGCCAGATCGGGCCTCTGAACAGAGCTAGAGATCTGCCGTACTGGAGTCGCACTTAGCTTCGTGTAAGCAGGGATTTCAGCTTGACGGGGACTTGCTGCCTCCTCTTCCCCCGAGGAGGCTCGCTTCCCTGCTGGCTGTGCACTCGCCTATCAGGCGGGGGCGCAGGGCTCCTCCAGCAGGTCTTGCCTCAGGGGCTGCTTCCCCTGAGTTGGGGCTGTGGGCAGGAACCCAGACACGCAGGATCAGGCCCCAAACACCTGCACATGTCTCTGCTGGGGAGGAGAGTGCTAGGGAACCTACGTCTGTCATACACTTTCTGGGCACCCAAGGAATCAGCCTCCGTGTGTGCGGGGCTGAAAACCCCAGCCAGGGGACCTGGGAGCCTGGTGCTCTCCGTGTGGCGCTGAATCTGGGCGGCCAAGCAACCGCTGGAGGAGCCCTGCAGTTGCCCTTCCCTTCCCTCTGACAGAATTCTCACTGCTGGAGCCCTTGGCAGTGTGCAACCCACCAGCCCCTAAGCTCTCCTTAAGGAGGACTGGGACCTAAGTGCAAAGGCAAGGCAGGATTGGAGCTGAGGCAAGAAAGGCGCCAGTGGCGACTCCCAGGCTCCTGCTGCCTGCTCCTTCCTGGAGAGGCAGCCTAAAAGCAAGGCAAGTCTGGGCAAGGCTAGCCCCCGGCAGAGCAGCCTCGCGCCAGGAACTCTGCCAGATCGGGGCTCTGAGCAGAGCTAGAGCTCTGCCGTACTGGAGGCGCACTTAGCTCCGTGCAAGCAGGGCTTTCAACTTGACGGGGCTGGGCTGCCTCCTCTTCCCCCGAGGAGGCTCGCTTCCCTGCTGGCTGTGCACTCGCCTATCAGGCGGGGGCGCAGGGCTCCTCCAGCAGGTCTTGCCTCAGGGGCTGCTTCCCCTGAGTTGGGGCTGTGGGCAGGAACCCAGACACGCAGGATCAGGCCCCAAACCACCTGCACATGTCTCTGCTGGGGAGGAGAGTGCTAGGGAACCTACGTCTGTCATACACTTTCTGGGCACCCAAGGAATCAGCCTCCGTGTGTGCGGGGCTGAAAACCCCAGCCAGGGGCCCTGGGAGCCTGGTGCTCTCGGTGCGGCGCTGATTCTAGGCGGCCTAGAAACCGCTGGAGGAGCCCTGCAGTTGCCCTTCCCTTCCCTCTGACAGAGCTCTCACTGCTGAAGCCCTTGGCAGTGTGCAACCCACCACCCCCTAAGCCCTCCCCAACGACGCCTGGCACCTATGTGCAAAGGCAAGGCAGGATTGGAGCTGAGGCAAGGAAGGCACCAGTGGCGTCTCCCAGGCTCGCTCAGACAGCTCCTTCCTGGGGAGGGAGCCTAAAAGCAAGGCAAGTCTGGGCAAGGCGAGCCCCCGGCCGAGCAGCCTCGCGCCAGAAACTCTGCCAGATCGGGGCTCTGAGCAGAGCTAGAGCTCTGCCGTACTGGAGGCCCACTTAGCTCCGTGCAAGCAGGGCTTTCCTCTTGACTGGGCTCGGCTGCCTCCTCTTCTCCCGAGGAGGCTCGCTACACTGCTGGCTGTGCTCTCGCCTATCAGGCGGGCGCGCAGGGCTCCTCCAGCAGGTCTTGCCTCAGGGGCTGCTTCCCCTGAGTTGAGGCTGTGGGCGGGAACCCAGACACGCAGGATAAGGCCCCAACCACCTGCACATGTCTCTGCTGGGGAGGAGAGTGCTAGGGAACCTACGTCTCTCACACACTTTCTAGGCACCCACGGAGTCAGCCTCTGGGAGTGTGGGGATGCAAAACCCAGCCAGGGGCCCTTGGAACCTGGTGCTCTCCGTGCGGAGCTTTGTCTGGGCGGCCAAGGAACCGCTGAAGGAGCCCTGCTGTTGCCCTTCGCTTCCCTCTGACAGAGCTTTCACTGCTGGAGCCCTTGGCAGTGTGCAACCCACCAGCCCCTAAGCCCTCCTCAAGGACGCTTGGGACCTAAGTGCAAAGGCAAGGCAGGGGTAGAGCTGAAGCCAGGAAGGCGCCAGTGGCGTTTCCGAGCCTCACACAGCCTGCTCCTTCCTGGGGAGGGAGCCTTAAAGCAAGGCAAGTCTGCGCAAGGCTCGCCTATGGCAGAGCATCTTGGTGCCAGGAACTCTGCCAGATCGGGCCTCTGAACAGAGCTAGAGATCTGCCGTACTGGAGTCGCACTTAGCTTCGTGTAAGCAGGGATTTCAGCTTGACGGGGACTTGCTGCCTCCTCTTCCCCCGAGGAGGCTCGCTTCCCTGCTGGCTGTGCACTCGCCTATCAGGCGGGGGCGCAGGGCTCCTCCAGCAGGTCTTGCCTCAGGGGCTGCTTCCCCTGAGTTGGGGCTGTGGGCAGGAACCCAGACACGCAGGATCAGGCCCCAAACACCTGCACATGTCTCTGCTGGGGAGGAGAGTGCTAGGGAACCTACGTCTGTCATACACTTTCTGGGCACCCAAGGAATCAGCCTCCGTGTGTGCGGGGCTGAAAACCCCAGCCAGGGGACCTGGGAGCCTGGTGCTCTCCGTGTGGCGCTGAATCTGGGCGGCCAAGCAACCGCTGGAGGAGCCCTGCAGTTGCCCTTCCCTTCCCTCTGACAGAATTCTCACTGCTGGAGCCCTTGGCAGTGTGCAACCCACCAGCCCCTAAGCTCTCCTTAAGGAGGACTGGGACCTAAGTGCAAAGGCAAGGCAGGATTGGAGCTGAGGCAAGAAAGGCGCCAGTGGCGACTCCCAGGCTCCTGCTGCCTGCTCCTTCCTGGAGAGGCAGCCTAAAAGCAAGGCAAGTCTGGGCAAGGCTAGCCCCCGGCAGAGCAGCCTCGCGCCAGGAACTCTGCCAGATCGGGGCTCTGAGCAGAGCTAGAGCTCTGCCGTACTGGAGGCGCACTTAGCTCCGTGCAAGCAGGGCTTTCAACTTGACGGGGCTGGGCTGCCTCCTCTTCCCCCGAGGAGGCTCGCTTCCCTGCTGGCTGTGCACTCGCCTATCAGGCGGGGGCGCAGGGCTCCTCCAGCAGGTCTTGCCTCAGGGGCTGCTTCCCCTGAGTTGGGGCTGTGGGCAGGAACCCAGACACGCAGGATCAGGCCCCAACCACCTGCACATGTCTCTGCTGGGGAGGAGAGTGCTAGGGAACCTACGTCTGTCATACACTTTCTGGGCACCCAAGGAATCAGCCTCCGTGTGTGCGGGGCTGAAAACCCCAGCCAGGGGCCCTGGGAGCCTGGTGCTCTCGGTGCGGCGCTGATTCTAGGCGGCCTAGAAACCGCTGGAGGAGCCCTGCAGTTGCCCTTCCCTTCCCTCTGACAGAGCTCTCACTGCTGAAGCCCTTGGCAGTGTGCAACCCACCACCCCCTAAGCCCTCCCCAACGACGCCTGGCACCTATGTGCAAAGGCAAGGCAGGATTGGAGCTGAGGCAAGGAAGGCACCAGTGGCGTCTCCCAGGCTCGCTCAGACAGCTCCTTCCTGGGGAGGGAGCCTAAAAGCAAGGCAAGTCTGGGCAAGGCGAGCCCCCGGCCGAGCAGCCTCGCGCCAGAAACTCTGCCAGATCGGGGCTCTGAGCAGAGCTAGAGCTCTGCCGTACTGGAGGCCCACTTAGCTCCGTGCAAGCAGGGCTTTCCTCTTGACTGGGCTCGGCTGCCTCCTCTTCTCCCGAGGAGGCTCGCTACACTGCTGGCTGTGCTCTCGCCTATCAGGCGGGCGCGCAGGGCTCCTCCAGCAGGTCTTGCCTCAGGGGCTGCTTCCCCTGAGTTGAGGCTGTGGGCGGGAACCCAGACACGCAGGATAAGGCCCCAACCACCTGCACATGTCTCTGCTGGGGAGGAGAGTGCTAGGGAACCTACGTCTCTCACACACTTTCTAGGCACCCACGGAGTCAGCCTCTGGGAGTGTGGGGATGCAAAACCCAGCCAGGGGCCCTTGGAACCTGGTGCTCTCCGTGCGGAGCTTTGTCTGGGCGGCCAAGGAACCGCTGAAGGAGCCCTGCTGTTGCCCTTCGCTTCCCTCTGACAGAGCTTTCACTGCTGGAGCCCTTGGCAGTGTGCAACCCACCAGCCCCTAAGCCCTCCTCAAGGACGCTTGGGACCTAAGTGCAAAGGCAAGGCAGGGGTAGAGCTGAAGCCAGGAAGGCGCCAGTGGCGTTTCCGAGCCTCACACAGCCTGCTCCTTCCTGGGGAGGGAGCCTTAAAGCAAGGCAAGTCTGCGCAAGGCTCGCCTATGGCAGAGCATCTTGGTGCCAGGAACTCTGCCAGATCGGGCCTCTGAACAGAGCTAGAGATCTGCCGTACTGGAGTCGCACTTAGCTTCGTGTAAGCAGGGATTTCAGCTTGACGGGGACTTGCTGCCTCCTCTTCCCCCGAGGAGGCTCGCTTCCCTGCTGGCTGTGCACTCGCCTATCAGGCGGGGGCGCAGGGCTCCTCCAGCAGGTCTTGCCTCAGGGGCTGCTTCCCCTGAGTTGGGGCTGTGGGCAGGAACCCAGACACGCAGGATCAGGCCCCAAACACCTGCACATGTCTCTGCTGGGGAGGAGAGTGCTAGGGAACCTACGTCTGTCATACACTTTCTGGGCACCCAAGGAATCAGCCTCCGTGTGTGCGGGGGCTGAAAACCCCAGCCAGGGGCCCTGGGAGCCTGGTGCTCTCCGGTGCGGCGCTGATTCTAGGCGGCCTAGAAACCGCTGGAGGAGCCCTGCAGTTGCCCTTCCCTTCCCTCTGACAGAGCTTCTCACTGCTGAAGCCCTTGCAGTGTGCAACCCACCACCCCCTAAGCCTCTCCCTTAACGACGCCTGGCACCTATGTGCAAAGGCAAGGCAGGATTGGAGCTGAGGCAAGGAAGGCACCAGTGGCGTCTCCCAGGCTCGCTCAGACAGCTCCTTCCTGGGAGGGAGCCTAAAAGCAAGGCAAGTCTGGGCAAGGCGAGCCCCCGGCCGAGCAGCCTCGCGCCAGAAACTCTGCCAGATCGGGGCTCTGAGCAGAGCTAGAGCTCTGCCGTACTGGAGGCCCACTTAGCTCCGTGCAAGCAGGGCTTTCCTCTTGACTGGGCTCGGCTGCCTCCTCTTCTCCCGAGGAGGCTCGCTACACTGCTGGCTGTGCTCTCGCCTATCAGGCGGCGCGCAGGGCTCCTCCAGCAGGTCTTGCCTCAGGGGCTGCTTCCCCTGAGTTGGCTGTGGGCGGAACCCAGACACGCAGGATAAGGCCCCAACCACCTGCACATGTCTCTGCTGGGGAGGAGAGTGCTAGGGAACCTACGTCTCTCACACACTTTCTAGGCACCCACGGAGTCAGCCTCTGGGAGTGTGGGGATGCCAAAACCCAGCCAGGGGCCCTTGGAACCTGGTGCTCTCCGTGCGGAGCTTTGTCTGGGCGGCCAAGGAACCGCTGAAGGAGCCCTGCTGTTGCCCTTCGCTTCCCTCTGACAGAGCTTTCACTGCTGGAGCCCTTGGCAGTGTGCAACCCACCAGCCCCTAAGCCCTCCTCAAGGACGCTTGGGACCTAAGTGCAAAGGCAAGGCAGGGGTAGAGCTGAAGCCAGGAAGGCGCCAGTGGCGTTTCCGAGCCTCACACAGCCTGCTCCTTCCTGGGGAGGGAGCCTTAAAGCAAGGCAAGTCTGCGCAAGGCTCGCCTATGGCAGAGCATCTTGGTGCCAGGAACTCTGCCAGATCGGGCCTCTGAACAGAGCTAGAGATCTGCCGTACTGGAGTCGCACTTAGCTTCGTGTAAGCAGGGATTTCAGCTTGACGGGGACTTGCTGCCTCCTCTTCCCCGAGGAGGCTCGGCTTCCCTGCTGGCTGTGCACTCGCCTATCAGGCGGGGCGCAGGGCTCCTCCAGCAGTCTTGCCTCAGGGGCTGCTTCCCCTGAGTTGGGGCTGTGGGGCAGGAACCCAGACACGCAGGATCAGGCCCCAAACACCTGCACATGTCTCTGCTGGGGAGGAGAGTGCTAGGGAACCTACGTCTGTCATACACTTTCTGGGCACCCAAGGAATCCAGCCTCCGTCGGTGTGCGGGGCTGAAAACCCCAGCCAGGGGCCCTGGGAGCCTGGTGCTCTCCGTGGGCGCTGAATCTGGGCGGCCCAAGCAACCGCTGGAGGAGCCCTGCAGTTGCCCCTTCCCTTCCCTCTGACAGAAGCTTCTCACTGCTGGAGCCCTTGGCAGTGTGCAACCCACCAGCCCCTAAGCCTCTCCTTAAGGAGGACTGGGACCTAAGTGCAAAGGCAAGGCAGGATTGGGAGCTGAGGCAAGAAAGGCGCCAGTGGCGACTCCCAGGCTCCTGCTGCCTGCTCCTTCCTGGAGAGGCAGGGCCTTAAAAGGCAAGGCAAGTCTGGGCCAAGGCTAGCCTCCGGCAGAGCAGCCTCGCGCCAGGAACTCTGCCAGATCGGGCGCTCTGAGCAGAGCTAGAGCTCTGCCGTACTGGAGGCGCACTTAGCTCCGTGCAAGCAGGGCTTTCAACTTGACGGGGCTGGGCTGCCTCCTCTTCCCCCGAGGAGGCTCGCTTCCCTGCTGGCTGTGCACTCGCCTATCAGGCGGGGGCGCAGGGCTCCTCCAGCAGGTCTTGCCTCAGGGGCTGCTTCCCCTGAGTTGGGGCTGTGGGCAGGAACCCAGACACGCAGGATCAGGCCCCAAACACCTGCACATGTCTCTGCTGGGGAGGAGAGTGCTAGGGAACCTACGTCTGTCATACACTTTCTGGGCACCCAAGGAATCAGCCTCCGTGTGTGCGGGGCTGAAAACCCCAGCCAGGGGGCCCTGGGAGCCTGGTGCTCTCGGTGCGGCGCTGATTCTAGGCGGCCTAGAAACCGCTGGGAGGAGCCCTGCAGTTGCCCTTCCCTTCCCTCTGACAGAGCTCTCACTGCTGAAGCCCTTGGCAGTGTGCAACCCCACCACCCCCTAAGCCCTCCCCAACGACGCCTGGCACCTATGTGCAAAGGCAAGGCAGGATTGGAGCTGAGGCAAGGAAGGCACCAGTGGCGTCTCCCAGGCTCGCTCAGACAGCTCCTTCCTGGGGAGGGAGCCTAAAAGCAAGGCAAGTCTGGGCAAGGCGAGCCCCCGGCCGAGCAGCCTCGCGCCAGAAACTCTGCCAGATCGGGCTCTGAGCAGAGCTAGAGCTCTGCCGTACTGGAGGCCCACTTAGCTCCGTGCAAGCAGGGCTTTCCTCTTGACTGGGCTCGGCTGCCTCCTCTTCTCCCGAGGAGGCTCGCTACACTGCTGGCTGTGCTCTCGCCTATCAGGCGGCGGGCGCGCAGGGCTCCTCCAGCAGGTCTTGCCTCAGGGGCTGCTTCCCCTGAGTTGAGGCTGTGGGCGGGAACCCAGACACGCAGGATAAGGCCCCAACCACCTGCACATGTCTCTGCTGGGGAGGAGAGTGCTAGGGAACCTACGTCTCTCACACACTTTCTAGGCACCCACGGAGTCAGCCTCTGGAGTGTGGGGATGCAAAACCCAGCCAGGGGCCCTTGGAACCTGGTGCTCTCCGTGCGGAGCTTTGTCTGGCGGCCAAGGAACCGCTGAAGGAGCCCTGCTGTTGCCCTTCGCTTCCCTCTGACAGAGCTTTCACTGCTGGAGCCCTTGGCAGTGTGCAACCCACCAGCCCCTAAGCCCTCCTCAAGGACGCTTGGGACCTAAGTGCAAAGGCAAGGCAGGGTAGAGCTGAAGCCAGGAAGGCGCCAGTGGCGTTTCCGAGCCTCACACAGCCTGCTCCTTCCTGGGGAGGAGCCTTAAAGCAAGGCAAGTCTGCGCAAGGCTCGCCTATGGCAGAGCATCTTGGTGCCAGGAACTCTGCCAGATCGGGCCTCTGAACAGAGCTAGAGATCTGCCGTACTGGAGTCGCACTTAGCTTCGTGTAAGCAGGGATTTCAGCTTGACGGGACTTGCTGCCTCCTCTTCCCCCGAGGAGGCTCGCTTCCCTGCTGGCTGTGCACTCGCCTATCGGGGGCGCAGGGCTCCTCCAGCAGGTCTTGCCTCAGGGGCTGCTTCCCCTGAGTTGGGGCTGTGGGCAGGAACCCAGACACGCAGGATCAGGCCCCAAACACCTGCACATGTCTCTGCTGGGGAGGAGAGTGCTAGGGAACCTACGTCTGTCATACACTTTCTGGGCACCCAAGGAATCAGCCTCCGTGTGTGCGGGCTGAAAACCCCAGCCAGGGACCTGGGAGCCTGGTGCTCTCCGTGTGGCGCTGAATCTGGGCGGCCAAGCAACCGCTGGAGGAGCCCTGCAGTTGCCCTTCCCTTCCCTCTGACAGAATTCTCACTGCTGGAGCCCTTGGCAGTGTGCAACCCACCAGCCCCTAAGCTCTCCTTAAGGAGGACTGGGACCTAAGTGCAAAGGCAAGGCAGGATTGGAGCTGAGGCAAGAAAGGCGCCAGTGGCGACTCCCAGGCTCCTGCTGCCTGCTCCTTCCTGGAGAGGCAGCCTAAAAGCAAGGCAAGTCTGGGCAAGGCTAGCCCCCGGCAGAGCAGCCTCGCGCCAGGAACTCTGCCAGATCGGGGCTCTGAGCAGAGCTAGAGCTCTGCCGTACTGGAGGCGCACTTAGCTCCGTGCAAGCAGGGCTTTCAACTTGACGGGGCTGGGCTGCCTCCTCTTCCCCGAGGAGGCTCGCTTCCCTGCTGGCTGTGCACTCGCCTATCGGGGGCGCAGGGCTCCTCCAGCAGGTCTTGCCTCAGGGCTGCTTCCCCTGAGTTGGGGCTGTGGGCAGGAACCCAGACACGCAGGATCAGGCCCCAAACACCTGCACATGTCTCTGCTGGGGAGGAGAGTGCTAGGGAACCTACGTCTGTCATACACTTTCTGGGCACCCAAGGAATCAGCCTCCGTGTGTGCGGGGCTGAAAACCCCAGCCAGGGGCCCTGGGAGCCTGGTGCTCTCGGTGCGGCGCTGATTCTAGGCGGCCTAGAAACCGCTGGAGGAGCCCTGCAGTTGCCCTTCCCTTCCCTCTGACAGAGCTCTCACTGCTGAAGCCCTTGGCAGTGTGCAACCCACCACCCCCTAAGCCCTCCCCAACCACGCCTGGCACCTATGTGCAAAGGCAAGGCAGGATTGGAGCTGAGGCAAGGAAGGCACCAGTGGCGTCTCCCAGGCTCGCTCAGACAGCTCCTTCCTGGGGAGGGAGCCTAAAAGCAAGGCAAGTCTGGGCAAGGCGAGCCCCCGGCCGAGCAGCCTCGCGCCAGAAACTCTGCCAGATCGGGCTCTGAGCAGAGCTAGAGCTCTGCCGTACTGGAGGCCCACTTAGCTCCGTGCAAGCAGGGCTTTCCTCTTGACTGGGCTCGGCTGCCTCCTCTTCTCCCGAGGAGGCTCGCTACACTGCTGGCTGTGCTCTCGCCTATCAGGCGGCGCGCAGGGCTCCTCCAGCAGGTCTTGCCTCAGGGGCTGCTTCCCCTGAGTTGAGGCTGTGGGCGGGAACCCAGACACGCAGGATAAGGCCCCAACCACCTGCACATGTCTCTGCTGGGGAGGAGAGTGCTAGGGAACCTACGTCTCTCACACACTTTCTAGGCACCCACGGAGTCAGCCTCTGGGAGTGTGGGGATGCAAAACCCAGCCAGGGGCCCTTGGAACCTGGTGCTCTCCGTGCGGAGCTTTGTCTGGGCGGCCAAGGAACCGCTGGAGCCCTGCTGTTGCCCTTCGCTTCCCTCTGACAGAGCTTTCACTGCTGGAGCCCTTGGCAGTGTGCAACCCACCAGCCCCTAAGCCCTCCTCAAGGACGCTTGGGACCTAAGTGCAAAGGCAAGGCAGGGTAGAGCTGAAGCCAGGAAGGCGCCAGTGGCGTTTCCGAGCCTCACACAGCCTGCTCCTTCCTGGGGAGGGAGCCTTAAAGCAAGGCAAGTCTGCGCAAGGCTCGCCTATGGCAGAGCATCTTGGTGCCAGGAACTCTGCCAGATCGGGCCTCTGAACAGAGCTAGAGATCTGCCGTACTGGAGTCGCACTTAGCTTCGTGTAAGCAGGGATTTCAGCTTGACGGGGACTTGCTGCCTCCTCTTCCCCCGAGGAGGCTCGCTTCCCTGCTGGCTGTGCACTCGCCTATCAGGCGGGGGCGCAGGGCTCCTCCAGCAGGTCTTGCCTCAGGGGCTGCTTCCCCTGAGTTGGGGCTGTGGCAGGAACCCAGACACGCAGGATCAGGCCCCAAACACCTGCACATGTCTCTGCTGGGGAGGAGAGTGCTAGGGAACCTACGTCTGTCATACACTTTCTGGGCACCCAAGGAATCAGCCTCCGTGTGTGCGGGCTGAAAACCCCAGCCAGGGACCTGGGAGCCTGGTGCTCTCCGTGTGGCGCTGAATCTGGGCGGCCAAGCAACCGCTGGAGGAGCCCTGCAGTTGCCCTTCCCTTCCCTCTGACAGAATTCTCACTGCTGGAGCCCTTGGCAGTGTGCAACCCACCAGCCCCTAAGCTCTCCTTAAGGAGGACTGGGACCTAAGTGCAAAGGCAAGGCAGGATTGGAGCTGAGGCAAGAAAGGCGCCAGGGCGACTCCCAGGCTCCTGCTGCCTGCTCCTTCCTGGAGAGGCAGCCTAAAAGCAAGGCAAGTCTGGGCAAGGCTAGCCCCGGCAGAGCAGCCTCGCGCCAGGAACTCTGCCAGATCGGGGCTCTGAGCAGAGCTAGAGCTCTGCCGTACTGGAGGCGCACTTAGCTCCGTGCAAGCAGGGCTTTCAACTTGACGGGGCTGGGCTGCCTCCTCTTCCCCCGAGGAGGCTCGCTTCCCTGCTGGCTGTGCACTCGCCTATCAGGCGGGGGCGCAGGGCTCCTCCAGCAGGTCTTGCCTCAGGGGCTGCTTCCCCTGAGTTGGGGCTGTGGGCAGGAACCCAGACACGCAGGATCAGGCCCCAACACCTGCACATGTCTCTGCTGGGGAGGAGAGTGCTAGGGAACCTACGTCTGTCATACACTTTCTGGGCACCCAAGGAATCAGCCTCCGTGTGTGCGGGGCTGAAAACCCCAGCCAGGGCCCTGGGAGCCTGGTGCTCTCGGTGCGGCGCTGATTCTAGGCGGCCTAGAAACCGCTGGAGGAGCCCTGCAGTTGCCCTTCCCTTCCCTCTGACAGAGCTCTCACTGCTGAAGCCCTTGGCAGTGTGCAACCCACCACCCCCTAAGCCCTCCCCAACCACGCCTGGCACCTATGTGCAAAGGCAAGGCAGGATTGGAGCTGAGGCAAGGAAGGCACCAGTGGCGTCTCCCAGGCTCGCTCAGACAGCTCCTTCCTGGGGAGGAGCCTAAAAGCAAGGCAAGTCTGGGCAAGGCGAGCCCCCGGCCGAGCAGCCTCGCGCCAGAAACTCTGCCAGATCGGGGCTCTGAGCAGAGCTAGAGCTCTGCCGTACTGGAGGCCCACTTAGCTCCGTGCAAGCAGGGCTTTCCTCTTGACTGGGCTCGGCTGCCTCCTCTTCTCCCGAGGAGGCTCGCTACACTGCTGGCTGTGCTCTCGCCTATCAGCGCGGCAGCAGCCCTCCAGCAGGTCTTGCCTCAGGGGCTGCTTCCCTGAGTTGAGCTGTGGG
>NW_017200626.1:0-6951 GCF_001704415.2 Capra hircus
GCTGTATCTCAAGAAGTTCCCGCGACATACCCGTTCCCACTCGAGAGGACGTACGAGAGTCCACACATCCAGAGGGCCCCGTTTCCGCCTCTATCTCGAGAGGAGGCATCCTTTGCGGCTGCGTGGTCGGAAAGAATTCCCGGCGTTCGGTCGCATCTCAGAGGTGGCGCTTTCCACAGGAAAGGCGAGAGGACTCCAGTGTCGTGCCACCATTCGGCAGAGTCCCCAGATGTCTCAGTCCCATTCCAGGGAAAACTCTTTTCCCTGCACTGCCTCGACTTTCTAGCCTAGGATCGACTCACACCACGGTGGCACGTGGACAGCCCTGTGGGAAAGCCTCATGGGAAAGCCTCCTGGGAAAGCCTCGAGGGAAAGCAACAGATCCCTTGATCCAAGCGAAGGATAGCGAGACACTGCTGCAACATCTTGGGAGGAAATCGCACGTGCATGTCCCCACTGCAGACGAGGACTGACGCGCCTGGGGAGACTCCAGAAGTACCCCAAGATCCATGTCAGCACTGGAGAGGAATGCTCCGGTTCCGGCACGACTCCACACAAGATCTTAGGCCCAGGCATCGACGGGAGAGGAATCCCGAGAGGCCCCGAGCAACTCGCTGGTTATTGGATTACCTGAGGCCACAGAGCGGGTCCCTGAGGTCCCGTCATAAGTCGAGAGCACCTGCCGCAACTCGAGAAAATCCAGGAGGTTCTTCCTCCAGGCGAAATGAGGCCCATTTCCGCTGAGGCGTCTCGAGGCTAATCACATCAAAAATCTGGAACGTCCAAAGTGTCCTTCAAACCCTTACTGCAACTCAAGAAGTTCCCCGACATACCCGTCTCCACTCGAGAGGAATCACGAGAGTCCCGCCCACATCCAGAGGAGCCCCATTTCCGCCTCCTAGCACGAGAGGAGGGATCCTTTCCCTGTGTGTTCGGGAAAGAATTCCTGGCGTTCCCGTTCCATCTCAAGAGGAGGCGCTCTCCACAGGAAAGGCGAGAGGAACTCCAGGTCGTGGCCACCATTCCCAGAGTCCCCCAGATGTCTCAGTCCATTCCAGGGAAACCTGGTTTCCCTGCACTGCCTCGACTTTCAACCTGAGGATCGACTCACACCACGGTGGCACGTGGGACAGCCCTGTGGGAAAGCCTCGTGGGAAAGCCTCGTGGGAAAGCCTCGAGGGAAAGCCACAGATCCCTTGATCCACGCGAAGGGAAGCGTGACACTGCTGCTACAGCTGGGAGGAAAGCGCACCTGCATGCCCCAAATCGAGACGAGGACTGACTCCCCTGGGGAGACTCCAGAAGTACCGCCAAGATCCATGTCAGCACTGGAGAGGAATCCTCAGGTTGCGGTACCGACTCCACACAAGGTCTTAGGCCCCGGCATCGACGGGAGAGGAATCCCGAGAGGCCCCCGAGCAACTCGCATGGGGACTGGCCTTTCCTGAGGCCACGAGAGCGGGTCCCTGAGGTCCCCGTCGTAAGTCGAGAGCACCTGCCGCAACTCGAGAAAATCCAGGAGGTACACCCCTTCAGGCAGATGAGGCCCATTTCCGCTGAGGCTTCTCGAGGCTAATAACACCTAATATCTGGAACTTCCAAAGGGTCCTTCACATCCTTGCTGCAACTCAAGAAGTTTCCCCAACATACCCGTCTCCACTCGAGAGGAAGCACGAGAGTCTCGCCCCACATGCAGAGGTGCCCCCGTTTCCGCCTCCTAGCTCGAGGGGAGGTATCGTTGCCCTGCGTGGTCGGGAAAGAATTCCCGGCGTTCCCGTCGCATCTCAAGAGGAGGCGCTCTCCACAGGAAAGGCGAGAGGAACTCTAGGGTCGTGTCACCATTCCCAGAGTCCCCCAGATGTCTCAGTCCATTCCAGGGAAACCTGTTTTCCCTGCACTGCCTCGACTTTCAAGCTGAGTATCGACTCACACCATGGTGGCACGTGGGACAGCCCTGTGGGAAAGCCTCGTGGGAAAGCCTCGTGGGAAAGCCTCGAGGGAAAGCCACAGATCCCTTGATCCACGCGAAGGGAAGCGTGACACTGCTGCTAAATCTTGGAAAGAAAGCGCACGTGCATGCCCCCACTCGAGACGAGGACTGACTCCCCTGGGAGTCTCCAGTAGTACCCAAGATCCAAGTCAGCACTGGAGAGGAATGCTCAGGTTCCGGCACCGACTCCACACAAGGTCTTAGGCCCAGGCATCGACTGGAGAGACATCACGAGAGGCTCCCGAGCAACTCGCAAGGGGACTGGCCTTTCCTGAGGCCACCAGAGCGGGTCCCTGAGGTCCCCATCGTAAGTCGAGAGCACCTGCCACAACTCGAGAAAATCCAGGATGTTCTCCCCTCCAGGCAAGATAAGGCCCATTTCTGCTGAGGCATCTCGAGGCCAATCAAAACTAAACTCTGGAACTTCCACAGGGTCCTTCAAACCCTTACTGCAACTCAAGAAGTTCCCCAACATACCGTCTCCACTCGAGAGGAAGCACGAGAGTCCCGCCCACATCCAGAGGAGCCCTTTTACGCCTCCTAGCTCGAGAGGAGGGATCCTTTCCCTGAGTGATCGGAAAAAAATTCCCGGCGTTCCGGTCGCATCTCAAGAGGAGGCGCCCTCCACAGGAAAGGGGAGAGGAACTCCAGGGTCGTGCCACCATTCCAGAGTCCCCCAGATGTCTCAGTCCATTCCAGCGAAACCTGTTTTCCCTGCACTGCCTCGACTTTCAAGCCGAGGATCGACTCACACCAATGGTGGCACGTGGACAGCACTGTGGAAAAGCCTCGTGGGAAAGCCTCGAGTGGAAAGCCACATATCCCTTTGATCCACGCGAACGGAAGAGTCACACTGCTGCTACAGTTCAGGAGGAAAGCGCACGTGCATGCCCCCACTCGAGCGAGGACTGACTCCACTGTGGAGACTCCAGAAGTACCACAAGATCCATGTTATCACTGGGGAGGAAACCTCAGGTTCCGGCACCGACTCCACACAAGGTCTTAGGCCCCGGGATCGACGGGAGGGGAATCCCGAGAGGCCCCCGAGCAACTCGCATGGGGACTGGCCTTTCCTGAGGCCACCAGAGCGGGTCCCTGAGGTCCCCGTCGTAAGTCGAGAGCACCTGCCGCAACTCGAGGAAATCCAGGAGGTTCTCCCCTCCAGGCGAGATGAGGCCCATTTCCGGTGAGGCGTCTCGAGGCTAATCACACCTAACCTCTGGAACTTCCAAAGGGTCCTTCACACCCTTGCTGCAACTCAAGAAGTTCCCGACATACCCGTCTCCACGTCGAGAGGAAGCACGAGAGTTCGACCCACATCCAGAGGAATCCCGTTTCCGCCTCCTAGCTCCTGAGGAGAGATCCTTTCCCTGCGTGTTCGGGAAAGAATTCCCGGCGTTCCCGTCGCATCTCAAGAGGAGGCGCTTTCCACAGGAAAGGCGAGAGGAACTCCAGGGTCGTGCCACCATTCCCAGAGACACCAGATGTGTCCGTGGATTCCAGGGAAACCTGTTTTCCCTGCACTACCTCGACTTTCAAGCCGAGGATCAACTCACACCACGGTGGCACGTGGGACTGCCCTGTGGATCGCCTCGTGGGAAAACCTCCTGGGAAAGCCTCGAGGGAAAGCCGACAGATCCCTTGATCCAAGCGAAGGGTAGCGTGACAATGCTGCTACAGCTCGGGAGGAAATCGCACGAGCATGCCCCCACTCGAGACGAGGACTGACTCCCCTGGGGAGAATCCAGAAGTACCCCAAGATCCATGTCAGCACTGGAGAGGAATCCTTAGGTTCTGGCAACGCCTCCACACAAGATCTTAGGCCCCGGCATCGGACAGGAGAGGAAGCCTTGAGAGGCCCCCGAGCAACTCGCATGGGGACTGGCATTTCCTGAGTCCACCAGAGCGGGTCCCTGAGGTCCCCATCGTCAGTCTAGAGCACCCTGCCGCAACTCGAGAAAATCCAGGAGGTTCTCCCCTCCAGCGAGATGAGGCCCATTTCGCTGAGGCGTCTCCAGGCAAATCACACCTAACCTCTGGAACTTCCAAAGGGTCCTTCACACCCTTGTCTGCATCTCAAGAAGTTCCCCGACATACCCGTCTCCACTCGAGAGGAAGCACGAGATTCCCGCCCACATTCCAGAGGAGCCCGTTTCTGCCTCCTAGCTCGAAAGGAGGCATCCTTTCCCTGCGTGGTCGGGAAAGAATTCACCGGTCCCGTCGCAATTCAGAGGAGGCGCTCTCCACAGGAAAGGCGAGAGGAGCTCCAGGGTCGTGCCACCATTCCCAGAGTCCCCCAGATGTCTCAGTCCATTCCAGGGAAACCTGTTTTCCTGCACTGCCTCGACTTTCAAGCCGAGGATCAACTCACACCACGGAGGCACGTGGGACAGCCCTGTGGGTAGCCTCGTGGGAAAGCCTCGAGGAAAGCCTAGAGGGAAAGCACAGATCCCTTGATCCAAGCGAAGGGAAGCATGACACTGCTGCTACAGCTCGGGAGGAAATCGCACGTGCATGCCCCCACTCGAGACGAGGACTGACTCCCCTGGGGAGTCTCCAGAAGTACCCCAAGATCCATGTCAGCACTGGAGAGGAAACCTCAGGTTCCAGCACCGACTACGCACAAGGTCTTATGCCCCGGCATGGACGGGTGAGGAATCCCGGGAGGCCCCGAGCAACTCGCATGGGGACTGGCCTTTCCTGAGGCCACCAGAGCGGGTCCCTGAGGTCCCCGTCGTAAGTCGAGAGCACCTGCTGCAACTCGAGAAAATACAGGAGGTTCTCCCCTCCAGCGAGATGAGGCCCATTTCCGCTGAGGCGTCTCCAGGCAAATCACACCTAACCTCTGGAACTTCCAAAGGGTCCTTCACACCCTTGCTGTATCTCAAGAAGTTCCCCGACATACCCGTCTCCACTCGAGAGGAAGTACGAGAGTCCCGACCACATCCAGAGGGGCCCCGTTTCCGCCTCCTATCTCGAGAGGAGGCATCCTTTCGCTGCGTGGTCGGGAAAGAATTCCCGGCGTTCCCGTCGCATCTCACGAGGTGGCGCTTTCCACAGGAAAGGCAGAGAGGAACTCCAGTGTCGTGCCACCATTCGCAGAGTCCCCCAGATGTCTCAGTCCATTCCAGGGAAAACTCTTTTCCCTGCACTGCCTCGACTTTCTAGCCTAGGATCGACTCACACCACGGTGGCACGTGGGACAGCCCTGTGGGAAAGCCTCATGGGAAAGCCTCCTGGGAAAGCCTCGAGGGAAAGCAACAGATCCCTTGATCCAAGCGAAGGATAGCGAGACACTGCTGCAACATCTTGGGAGGAAATCGCACGTGCATGTCCCCACTGCAGACGAGGAGCTGACGCGCCTGGGGAGACTCCAGAAGTACCCCAAGATCCATGTCAGCACTGGAGAGGAATGCTCCGGTTCCGGCACCGACTCCACACAAGATCTTAGGCCCAGGCATCGACGGGAGAGGAATCCCGAGAGGCCCCGAGCAACTCGCTCGGTTATTGGAATTACCTGAGGCCACCAGAGCGGGTCCCTGAGGTCCCCGTCATAAGTCGAGAGCACCTGCCGCAACTCGAGAAAATCCAGGAGGTTCTTCCCTCCAGGCGAAATGAGGCCCATTTCCGCTGAGGCGTCTCGAGGCTAATCACATCAAAAATCTGGAACGTCCAAAGTGTCCTTCACACCCTTACTGCAACTCAAGAAGTTCCCCGACATACCCGTCTCCACTCGAGAGGAATCACGAGAGTCCCGCCCACATCCAGAGGAGCCCCATTTCCGCTCCTAGCACGAGAGGAGGGATCCTTTCCCTGTGTGTCGGGAAAGAATTCCTGGCGTTCCCGTTCCATCTCAAGAGGAGGCGCTCTCCACAGGAAAGGCGAGAGGAACTCCAGGGTCGTGCCACCATTCCCAGAGTCCCCCAGATGTCTCAGTCCATTCCAGGGAAACCTGGTTTCCCTGCACTGCCTCGACTTTCAACCTGAGGATCGACTCACACCACGGTGGCACGTGGGACAGCCCTGTGGGGAAAGCCTCGTGGGAAAGCCTCGTGGGAAAGCCTCGAGGGAAAGCCACAGATCCCTTGATCCACGCGAAGGGAAGCGTGACACTGCTGCTACACCTCGGGAGGAAAGCGCACCTGCATGCCCCAAATCGAGACGAGGACTGACTCCCCTGGGGAGACTCCAGAAGTACCCCAAGATCCATGTCAGCACTGGAGAGGAATCCTCAGGTTGCCGGTACCGACTCCACACAAGGTCTTAGGCCCCGGCATCGACGGGAGAGGAATCCCGAGAGGCCCCCGAGCAACTCGCATGGGGACTGGCCTTTCCTGAGGCCACCGAGAGCGGGTCCCTGAGGTCCCCGTCGTAAGTCGGAGAGCACCTGCCGCAACTCGAGAAAATCCAGGAGGTACACCCCTTCAGGCAGATGAGGCCCATTTCCGCTGAGGCTTCTCGAGGCTAATAACACCTAATATCTGGAACTTCCAAAGGGTCCTTCACATCCTTGCTGCAACTCAAGAAGTTCCCCAACATACCCGTCTCCACTCGAGAGGAAGCACGAGAGTCTCGCCCACATGCAGAGGTGCCCCGTTTCCGGCCTCCTAGCTCGAGGGGAGGTATCGTTGCCCTGCGTGTCGGGAAAGAATTCCCGGCGTTCCCGTCGCATCTCAAGAGGAGGCGCTCTCCACAGGAAAGGCGAGAGGAACTCTAGGGTCGTGTCACCATTCCCAGAGTCCCCCCCAGATGTCTCAGTCCATTCCAGGGAAACCTGTTTTCCCTGCACTGCCTCGACTTTCACGCTGAGTATCGACTCACACCATGGTGGCACGTGGACAGCCCTGTGGGAAGCCTCGTGGGAAAGCGCTCGTGGGAAAGCCTCGAGGGAAAGCCACAGATCCCTTGATCCACGCGAAGGGAAGCGTGACACTGCTGCTAAATCTTGGAAAGAAAGCGCA
>NW_017200627.1:0-6951 GCF_001704415.2 Capra hircus
TTCCGTCGCATCTCAAGAGGAGGCGCTCTCCACAGGAAAGGCGAGAGGAACTCCAGGGTCGTTCACCATTCCCAGAGTCCCCCATGTGTCTCAGTCCATTTCAGGGAAATCTGTTTTCCCTGCACTGCCTCGAATTTCAAGCCGAGGATCGACTCACACCACGGTGGCACGTGAGACAGCCCTGTGGGAAAACTTCCTGGGAAAGCCTCCAGGGAAAGCCTCAAGGAAAGCCACAGATCCCTTGATCCTCGAGAAGGGAAGCGTGACACTGCTGCTACAGCTCGGGAGGAAAGCGCACGTGCTTGCCCCTATCGCGATGAAGACTGATCCCCTAGGGAGACTCCAGAAGTACCCCAAGATCCATGTCAGCACTGGAGAGGAATCCTCAGGTTCCGGCACCGACTCCACACAAGGTCTTATGCCGGGTCCAGCCCGGTGAATCCAGGGAATTCGAAGGGTGGACGGCTTGCGTGGAAAGACTTGTTTTTTTATAATGTAAGATTAGATTAGGAACTATAGTGTAGTAAGAAGATTAAGTGGAGGAAGAGGGCTGAATAGCTTGGTTTACGCGGAAGGCCAAAAAAATTCCAGACAAGGAATTTGCACCACCTACGTTGGGCCACCGGCGCCCGCTTGAATATCTAAGGTGCCTCGCCTTAAGCTCCCTTTCGTGCGGGTCTTAACAGCCAGGGCAAGTAAGTAGACCTGGCGAGCCTCCGCACTCCAGGTGGAGATTCAGCCTGAAGTTAAAGTAAAGAGCAAAGAGAAGGAAGGTAGAGAAGAAGAAAGAGAGAGAAAGACACGGGGGAGCCAGAGTCCCAAGAAACCAGGCTGAGAGACTAGTTCGAGAAGCTGGTCCGAGAAAACTGGCCCCGGCCCTGGCCTCCTCCTTTATTGTTCAGAAGGCCTTTTATACTTTTGATAAAACATGGAGATCAATGGATAACACAAAATTATGTAGCGTTCGCAACCCAGATTCTTTCTGTATATCATTTTGTATACAAAAGGTCTCAGGTGATTTACATTATCTTCTGGCCAAGGGCTTGTTAACACTTTTTGGCTCTCTTCCTTAATGAATGTTAATTTTGTTTCCCCTGAAGTGTTTTTCTTTAATCTGCATCTCCTTAAAGCATTAAACTTACATCTCTATAGAACAAAGGTGCAGTGGGTTATAACAAAGAAGGTACTTAACTCAAAGATCTAATGTTGCTAATACCAGGTCTACTACTTGTTTTTCTATATACCAACTATATCTAAAAATAAAGGATATGAAATTTGGCAGTAAGCATTGACCCAAAAAATGAAACTTTTAATCAGTCCTATTCTAAAGATTTTGACTCCTCGAAAGCTCCTGCATTCCTAGGATGTTTTAAGCTTCCTGTGCCTCCTGCGGTCAGGAGGCCTCAAACAATCACAAGCGCAGCTGTACGAGTCCTACAGGCAGGCTAGAAAGCCATCAGAGGGTTTTTGGATTGAAACACTCTTTCAAATGCAGAAGACTAACACGCCTGAATTGACTTTTTCCAGAAAAGGTCAGAAGAGTGGAAAAGCAGAGCACAAAAACCGGCAGATTTTTGTTGGGGTATATGCTTAAAAATTTCCAGAGGGGTCCCTGAAGTCTGAGCACGCCTTGCGTATGTCAGCTTCCTTCCTCTTAAACTTGTCACGGGCGGGCTTCCTCACACTGGCTCCCGGCAGTCTTAGGCCCTGGCATCGACGGGAGAGGAATCCCGAGAGGCCCCCGAGTAAATGGCATGGGGACTGGCCTTTCCTGAGGCCACCAGAGCGGGTCCCTGAGGTCCCCGTCATTAAGTCGAGAGCACCTGCCGCAACTCGAGAAAATCCAGGAGGTTCTCCCCTCCAGGCGAGATTAGGCCCATTTCCGCGGCAGCGTCTCGAGGCTAATCACACCTAACCTGTGGAACTTCAAAGGGTCCTTCACACCCTTGCTGCAACTCAAGAAGTTCCCCGACATACCCATCTCCAATCGAGAGGAATCACGAGAGTCCCTTCCCTCATTCAGAGGAGCGCCGTTTCCGCCTCCTAGCTCGAGAGGAGGGATCTTTCCTGCGTGGTCGGGAAAGAATTCCCGGCGTTCCCGTCGGAACTCAAGAGGAGGCGCTCTCCACAGGAAAGGCGAGAGGAACTCCTGGGTCGTGCCACCATTCCCAGAGTCCCCCAGATGTCTCAGTCCATTTAGGGAAACCTGTTTTCCCTGCACTGCCTCGAGTTTCAGGCGAGGATCGACTCACACCACGGTGGCACGTGGGACAGCCCTGTGGGAAAGCCTCGTGGGAAAGCCTCTTGGGAAAGCCTCGAGGGAAAGCCACAGATCCCTTGATCCACGCGAAGGGGAAGCGTGACACTGCTGCTACAGCTCGGGAGGAAGCGCACGTGCATGCCCCCACTCGAGCCGAGGTCTGACGCCCCTGGGGAGACTCCAGAAGTCCCCGAAGATCCATGTCTGCACTGGAGAGGAATCCTCAGGTTCTGGCACTGACTCCACACAAGGTCTTAGGCCCCGGCATCGACGGAGAGGAATCCCGAGAGACCCCCGAGCAACTCGCATGGGGACTGGCCTTTCCTGAGGCCACCAGAGCGGGTCCCTGAGGTCCCCGGCGTAAGTCGACAGCACCTGCCGCAACTCGAGAAAATCCAGGAGGTTCTGCCCTCCAGGCGAGATGAGGCCCATTTCCGATGAGGCCTCTCGAGGCAAATAACACCTAACCTCTGGAACTTCCAAAGGGTCCTTCACACCCCTGCTTCAACTGAAGAAGTTCCCGACATACCCGTCTCCACTCGAGAGGAAGCAGGAGAGTTCCGCCCACATCCAGAGGAGCCCCGTTTCCGCCTCCTAGATCGAGAGGAGGGAACCTTCCCCTGCGTGGTCGGGAAAGAATTCCCGACGTTCCCGTCGCATCTGAAGGGGAGGCGCTCTCCACAGGAAAGGCGAGAGGAACTCCAGGGTCGTGCCACCCATTCCCAGAGTCCCTCAGATGTCTCAGTCCATTCCAGGGAAACCTGTTTTCCCTGCACTGCCTCGAATTTCAAGCCGAGGATCTACTCACACTACGGTGGCACGAGGGAGAGCCCTGTGGGAAAGCCTCGTGGCAAAGCCTCGTAGGAAAGCCACGAGGGGAAAACAACAGATCCCTTGATCCACGCAAAGGGAAGAGTGACACTGCTGCTACAGCTCGGGAGGAAAGGGCACGGGCATGCCCCCACCTGAGACGAGGACTGACTCCCCTGGGGAGACTCCAGAAGTACCCCAAGATCCATGTCAGCACTGGAGAGGAATCGTCAGGTTCCAGCACTGACTCCACACAAGGTCTTAGGCCCCAGCATCGAAGGGAGAGGAATCCCGGGAGGCCCCCGAGTAACTCGCATGGGGACTGGCCTTTCCTGAGGCCACCAGATCGGGTCCCTGAGGTCCCCGTCGTAAGTCGAGAGCCCTGCTGCAACTCGAGAAAATCCAGGAGGTTCTCCCCTCCAGGCGAGCTGAGTCCTATTTCCGCTCAGATATCTCGAGGCTAATCACACCTGACCTCTGGAACTTCCAAAGGGTCATTCACACCCTTGCTGCAACTCAAGAAGTTCCCAGACATACCCGTCTCTACTCGAGAGGTAGCAAAGAGAGTCCCGCCCACATCCAGAGGAGCCCTGTTTCCGCCTCCTAGCTCGAGAGGAGGGATCCTTTCCCTGCGTGTTCGGGAAAGAATTCCTAGCGTTCCTGTCTCATCTCAAGAGGAGGCGCTCTCCACAGGAAAGGCGAGAGGAACTCCAGGATCAGGCCCCATCCCAGAGTCCCCCAGATGTCTCAGTCCATTCCAGGGAAACCCGTTTTCCCAGCACGGCCTCGACTTTCAAGCCGAGGATCGACTCACACCGCGATGGCACGTTGGACAGCCCTGTGGGAAAGCCTCGTGGCAAAGCCTCGTGGGAAAGCCTCGAGGGAAAGCCACAGATTCCTTGATCCACGCGTAGAGAAGAGTGACACTGCTGCTACAGCTCGGAAGGAAAGCGCACGTGCATGCCCCCAGTCGAGACGAGGACTGACTCCACTGGGGAGATGCCAGAAGTACCCCAAGATCGATGTCAGCACTGGAGAGGAATCCTCAGGTTCCGGCACCGACTCCACACAAGGTATTAGGCCACGGCATCGACTGGAGAGGAATCACGAGTGGCCCCCGAGCAACTTGAATGGGTCCTGGCCTTTCCTGAGGCCACCAGAGCGGGTCCCTGAGGTCCCCGTCATAAGTCGAGAGCACCTGCCGCAACTCGAGAAAATCCAGGAGGTTCTCCCCTCCAGGCGAGATGAGGCCCACTTCCGCTGAGGCGTCTCGAGGCTAATCACATCTAACATCTGGAACTCCAAAGGGTCCTTCACACCCTTGCTGCAACTCAAGAAGTTCCCCGACATACCCGTCTCCACTCGAGAGGAACAGGAAAGTCCTGCCCACATCCAGAGGAGCCACGTTTCCGCCTCATAGCTCTAGAGGTTTGATCCTTTCCCTGGTGGTCGGGAAAGAATTCCCGGCGTTCCCAACGCATCTCAAGAGGAGGCGCTCTCCACAGGAAAAGCAAGAGGAACTCCAGGGTCGTACCACCATTCCAAGAGTCCCCCAGATGTCTCAGTCCATTCCAGGGAAACCTGTATTCCCTGCACTGCCTCGACTTTCAAGCCGAGGATGGACTCACACCACAGTGGCACGTGGGACAGCCCTGTGGGAAAGCCTCGTGGGAAAGCCTCGAGGGAAAGCCACAGATCCCTTGATCGACGCGTTGGGAAGCGTGACACTGCTGCTACCGCTCGGAGAGGAAATCGCACGTGCATGCCCCCTCTCGAGACGAGGACTGACTCCCCTGGGGGGACTCCAGAAGTACGCCAAGATCCATGTCAGCACTGGAGAGGAATCCTCAGTTTCCGGCACCGACTCCACACAAGGTCTTAGGCCCCGGCATCGACGGGAGAGTAATCCCGAGAGGCCCTAGAGCAACTCGCATGGGGACTGGCCTTTCCTGAGGCCACCAGAGCGGGTCCCTGAGGTCCCCGTCGTAAGTCGAGAGCCCCTGCCGCAACTCGAGAAAATCCAGGAGGTTCTCCCCTCCAGGCGAGCTGAGTCCTATTTCCGCTGAGGTATCTCGAGGCTAATCACACCTGACCTCTGGAACTTCCAAAGGGTCATTCACACCCTTGCTGCAACTCAAGAAGTTCCCCGACATACACGTCTCCACTCGAGAGGAAGCACGAGAGTCCCGCCCACATCCAGAGGAGCCCTGTTTCTGCCTCCTAGCTCGAGAGGAGGGATCCTTTCCCTGCGTGGTCGGGAAAGAATTCCTAGCGTTCCTGTCTCATTTCAAGAGGAGGCGCTCTCCACAGGAAAGGCGAGAGGAACTCCAGAGTCAGGCCCCATTCCCAGAGTCCCCCAGATGTCTCAGTCCATTCCAGGGAAACCTGTTTTCCCTGCACTGCCTCAACTTTCAAGCCGATGATCGACTCACAACATGGTGACATGTGGGACAGCGCTGTGGAAAGCCTCGTGGGAAAGCCTCGTGGGAAAGCCTCGTGGGAAACCTCGTGGGAAAGCCTCGAGGCAAAGCCAAAGGTCCCTTTATCCACGTGAAGGGAAGCATGACACTGCTGCTACAGCTCGGGAGAAAAGCGCACGTGCATGCCCCTACTTGAGACGAGGACTGACTCCCTTGGGGAGACTCCAGAAGTACCCCAAGATCCATGTCAGCACTGGAGAGGAATCCTCAGGTTCCGGCACCGACTCCACACAAGGTCTTAGGCCCCAGCATCGACGGGAGAGGAATCCCGAGAGGCCCCCGAGCAACTCGCATGGGGACAGGCCTTTCCTGAGGCCACCAGAGCGGGTCCCTGAGCTCCCCGTCGTAAGTCGAGACCACCTGCCGCAACTCGAGAAAATCCAGGAGGTTTTCCCCTCCAGGCGAGATGAGGCCCAATTTCCGCTGAGGCATCTCGAGGCTAGTCACACCTAACCTCTGGAACTTCCAAAGGGTCCTTCACACCCTTGCTGCAACTCAAGAAGTACCCCGACATACCCGTCTCCACTCGAGAGGAAGCACGAGAGTCCCGCCCACATCGAGAGGAGCCCTGTTTCCGCCTCCTAGCCTGAGAGGAGGGATCCTTTCCCTGCGTTGTCGGGAAAGAATTCCCGGCGTTCCCGTTGCATCTCAAGAGGAGGCGCTCTCCACAGGAAAGGCGAGAGGAACTCCAGGATCGTGCCACATTCCCAGAGTCCCCCAGATGTCTCAGTCCATTCCAGGGAAACCTGTTTTCCCAGCATCTGATTCGACTTTCAAGTCGAGGATCGATTCACACCACGGTGGCACGTGGGACAGCCCTGTGGCAAAGCCTCGAGGGAAAGCCACAGATCCCTTGATCACGCGAAGGGAAGCGTGACAGTGCTGCTACAGCTCGGGAGGAAAAGCGCACGTGCATGCCCCCTCTCGAGACGAGGACTGACACCCTGGGGGACTCCAGAAGTACGCCAAGATCCATGTCAGCACTGGAGAGAAACCTCAGGTTCCGGCACCGACTCCACACAAGGTCTTAGGCCCGCCATCGACGGGAGTGGAATCCCGAGAGGCCCCAGAGCAACCCGCATGGGGACTGCCTTTCCTGAGGTCACCACAGCGGTCCCAGAGGTCCCGTCGTAAGACGAGAGCCCTGCCGCACCTCGAGAAAATCCAGAGGTTCTCCCCTCCAGGCGAGCTGAGTCCTATTTCCGCTGAGGTATCTCGAGCTAATCACACCTGACCTCTGGAACTTCCAAAGGTCATTCACACCCTTGCTGTAACTCAAGAAGTTCCCCACATACCCGTCTCCACTCGAGAGGAAGCACGAGAGTCCCGCCCACATCCAGAGGAGCCCTATTTCCGCCTCCTAGCTCGAGAATCCGACACGACGCGGAAAGGACTCCTCTC
>NW_017200628.1:0-6950 GCF_001704415.2 Capra hircus
CCCCAGGTGTCTCAGTCCATTCCAGGGAAACCTGTTTTCCCTGCACTGCCTCGACTTTCAAGCCGAGGATCGACTCACACCACTCGTGGCATCGTGGCACAGCCTTGTGGAAAGCCTCGTGGGAAAGCCTCGTTGGGAAAGCCTCAAGGAAAAGCCACAGATCTCTTGATCCACGCGAAGGGAAGCGTGACACTGCTGCTACAGCTCGGGAGGAAAGCGCACGTGCATGCCCCCGCTCGAGACGAGGACTGACTCCCCTAGGGGAGACTCCAGAAGTACCCCAGGATCCATGTCTGCACTGGAGAGGAATCCTCAGGTTCCGGCACCGACTCCACACAAGGTCTTAGGCCCGTGCATCGACGTGAGAGGAATCCCGAGAGGCCCCAGAGCAACTCGCATGGGTACTGGCCTTTCCTGAGGCCACCACAGCGGGTCCCTGAGGTCCCCGTCGTAAGTCGAGAGCACCTGCCGCAACTCGAGAAAAACCAGGAGGTTCTCCCCTCCAGGTGAGCTGAGTCCCATTTCCGCTGAGGTATCTCGAGGCTAATCACACCTTACCTGTGGAACTTCCAAAGGTTCCTTCACACCCTTACTGCAACTCAAGAAGTTCCCCGACATTCCCGTCTCCACTCGAGAGGAAGCACGAGAGTCCCGCCTACATCCAGAGGGAGCCCCGTTTCCGCCTTCTAGCTCGAGAAGAGGATCCTTTCCTGCGTGGTCGGATAGAATTCCCGGTGTTCCCGTCACATCTCAAGAGGAGTCGCGCTCCACAGGAAAGGTTGAGAGGAACTCGAGGGTCGTGCCACCATTCCCAGAGTCCCCTGGATGTCTCGTCCATTCCAGGGAAACCAGTTTTCCTGCACTGCCTCGACTTTCAAAGCGAAGATCGACTCACACCACGTGGCACGTGGACAGCCCGTGGTGAAGCCTCATGGGAAAGCCTCGTGGGAAAGCCTCGTGGAAAGCCTCGTGGAAAGCCTCGAGGGAAAGGCACAGATCCCTTGATCCAAGCATAGGAAGCGTGACACTGCTGCTTCAGCTCACAGAGAAAGCGCACGTACATGCCCCCGCTAGAGACGAGGACTGACTCCCCTGGGGAGACTTGCAGAAGTACCCCAGGATCCATGTCTGCACTGGAGAGGAATTGCTCAGGTTCCGGCACCGACTCCATACAAGATCTTAGGCCCTGGCATCGACGAGAGAGGAATCCCGAGCCCCAAAGCAACTCTCATGTGGACTGGCCTTTCCTGAGGCCACCAGAGCGGGTCCCTGAGGTCCCCGTCGTAAGTCGAGAGCGCCTGCCACAACTCGAGAAAATTCAGGAGGTACTCCCCTCCAGGCGAGATGAGGCCCATTTCCCAGAGGCGTATCGAGGCTAATCACACCTAACCTATGAACTTCCAAAGGGTCCTTCACACCCTTGCTGCAACTCAAGAAGTTCCCTGACATACCCGTCTCCACTCGAGAGGAAGCAGGAGAGTCCCGCCAATATCCAGAGGAACCCCGTTACCGCCACCTAGCTCGAGAGGAGTATCCTTTCCCTGCGTGTTCGGGAAAGAATCCCCGGCGTTTCCGTCGCATCTCAAGAGGAGCGCTCCCACAGGAAGTGCGAGAGGTACCCCAGAGTCGTGCACATTCCCAGAGTCCACCAGATGTCTCAGTCCATTCCAGGGAAACCTGTTTTTCCTGCACTGCCTCGACTTCCAAGCATCGACTCACACCACGGCACTGGACAGTGCCTTGGAAAGCCTCGTGGGAAAGCCTCGAGGGAAAAGCCCCTGATCCCTTGATCCACGCGAATGGAAGCGTGACACTGCTGCTACAGCTCGGAGGAAAGCGCCGGTGCATGCCCCACACGAGAGGAGGACTGACTTCCCTGGGAAGACTCCAGAAGTACCCCAAGATCCATGTCGGCAATGGAGAGGAATCCTCAGGTTCGGCACTGACTCCACACAAGGTCTTAGGACCCAGCATCGACGGGGAGTGGAATCCCGAGAGGCCCGGAGCAACTCGCATGGGGACTGGCCTTTCCTGAGGCCACCAGAGCGGGTCCCTGAGGTCCCCGTCGTAAGTCGAGAGCACCTGCCGCAAGTCGAGAAAATCCAGGAGGTTCTCCCCCTCCAGGCGAGATGAGGCCCATTTCCGCTGAGGCGTCTAATCATAAACATCTGGAACTTCTAAAGGGTCCTTCACAACCTTGCTGCAACTCAAATAGTTCCCCGACATGCCCGTCTCCACTCGAGAGGAAGCACGAGAGTCCCGCCCACATCCTGAGGAGCCCCCGTTCCGCCTCCTAGCTCGAGAGGAGGGATCCTTTCCCTGCGTGGTCGGGAAAGAATTCCCGGCGTTTCCGTCGCATCTCAAGAGAGGCGCTCTCCACAGGAAAGGCGAGAGGAACTCCAGGGTCGTGCCCACCATTCCAGAGTCCCCCAGATGTCTCAGTCCATTCCAGGGAAACCTGTTTTCCCTGCACTGCCTCGACGTTCAAAGCCGAGGATCGACTCACACCACGGTGGCACGTGGGACAGCCCTGTGGGAAAGCCTCGTGGGAAAGCCTCGTGGGAAAGCCTCGAGGGGAAAGCCACACATCCCTTGATCCACGCGAAGGGAAGGGCAACACTTCTGCTACAACACGGGAGGAAAGTGCACGTGTATGCCCCTACCCGCGACGAGGACTGACGCCCCTGGCGAGACTCCAGAAGTAGCCCAAAATCAATGTCAGCACTGGAGAGGAATCCTCAGGTTTCGGCACTGACTCCACACAAGGTCTTAGGCCCCAGCATCGAAGGGAGAGGAATCCGAGAGGTCCCCGAGGAACTCGCATGGGACTGTCCTTTCCTGAGGCCACCAGAGCGGGTCCCTGAAGTCCCCGTCGTAAGTCGAGAGCACCTGTCCCAACTCGAGAAAATACAGGAGGTTCTCCCCGCCAGGCGAGATGAGGCCATGTCCGCTGAGGCGTCTCGAGGCAAATCACACCTAACCTCTGGAACTCCCAAAGGGTCCTTCACACTTTTACTGCAACTTAAGAAGTTCCCCGACATACCCGGCTCCACTAGAGAGGAAGCACGAGAGTCCCGCCCACATCCAGAGGAGCCCCGTCTCTATCTCATAGCTCGAGAGGAGGGATACTTTCCTGCGTGTTCGGGAAAGAATTCCCGGCTTTCCCGTCGCATGTCAAGAGGAGGCGCTCTCCACAGGAAAGGCGAGAGGAACTCCAGGGTCGGGCCACCATTCCCACAGTCCCCCAGATGTCTCAGTCCACTCCAGGGAAACGTGTTTTCCTTTCACTGCCTCGACTTTCAAGCCGAGGAATGACTCACACCACGGTGGCACGTTGGACAGACATTTGGGAAAGCCTCGTGGGAAAGCCTCGTGGGAAAGACTCGGGGGAAAGCCACAGATTCCTTCATCCACGCGAAGGGAAGCGTGACACTACAGCTACAGCTCGGGAGGAAAGCGCACGTGCATGCCCCAACTCGAGACGAGGACTGACTCCCTTAGGGAGACTCCAAAAGTACCCCAGGAACCATGTCAGCACTGGAGTGGAATTCTCCGGTTCCTGCACCGACTCTACACAAGGTCTTAGGCCCCAGCATCGACGGGAGAGGAATCCCGAGTGGCCCCATGCAACTAGCATGGGGACTGGCCTTTCCTGAGGCCACCAGAGCGGGTCCCAGAGGTCCCCGTCGTAAGTCGAGAGCACCTGCCGCAACTAGAGAAAATCCAGGAGGTTCTCCCTTCCAGGCGAGATTAGGCCCATTTCCGCTGAGGCATCTCGAGGCTAATCACAACTAACCTCTTGACTTTCCAAAGGGTCCTTCACACCCTTGCTGCAACTCAAGAAGTTCCCCAACATACCCGTCTCCACTGGAGAGGAAGCACGAGAGTCCCGCCCTCATCCGGAGGAGCCCCGTTTGCGTCTCATAGCTCGAGGGCAGGGATATTTCCCTGCGTGGTCGGGAAAGAATTCCCGGCGTTCCCGTCGCATCTCAAGAGGAGGCGCTCTCCACAGGAAAGGCGAGAGGAACTCCAGGGTCGTGCCACCATTCCCAGAGTCCCCCAGATGTCTCAGTCCATTCCAGGGAAACCTGTTTTCCCTGCACTGCCTCGACTTTCAAGCCGAGGATCGACTCACACCACGGTGGCACGTGGGACAGACCTGTGGGAAAGCTTCGAGGGAAAGCCTCGTGGGAAAGCCTCGAGGGAAAGTTGCAGATCCCTTGATCCACGCGAAGGGAAGCATGACACTGCTGCTACATCTCGGGAGGAAAGCGCACGTACATGCCCCCACTCGAGACGAGGACTGACTCCCCTGGGGCGACTCCAGACGTACCCCAAGATCCATGTCAGCACTGGAGAGGAATCCTCAGGTTCCGGCACCTACTCCACACAAGGTCTTAGGCCCCGGCATCGACGGGAGAGGAATCCCGAGAGGCCCCCAAGCTACTCACATGGGGACTGGCCTTTCCTGAGGCCACCACAGCGGATCCCTGAGGTCCCCGTCGTAAGTCGAGAGCACCTGCCGCAACTCGAGAAAATCCAGGAGGTTCTCCCCTCCAGGTGAGCTGAGTCCCATTTCCGCTGAGGTATCTCGAGGCTAATCACACCTTACCTGTGGAACTTCCAAAGGGTCCTTCACACCCTTACTGCAACTCAAGAAGTTCCCCGACATACCCGTCTCAACTCGAGAGGAAGCACGAGAGTCCCGCACACATCGAGAGAAGCCCCGTTTCCGCCTTCTAGCTCAAGAGGAGGGATCCTTTCCCTGCGTGGTCGGGATAGAATTCCCGATGTTCCTGTCACATCTCAAGAGGAGTCGCGCTCCACAGGAAAGGTGAGAGGAACTCCAGGGTCGTGCCACCATTCCCAGAGTCCCCTGGATCTCTCAGTCCATTCCAGGGAAACCTGTCTTCCCTTCACTGCCTCGACTTTCAAACCGAGAATCGACTCACACCACGGTGGCACGTGGGACAGCCCTGTGGGAAAGCCTCATGGGAAAGCCTCGTGGGAAAGCCTCGTGGGAAAGCCTCGTGGGAAAGCCTCGTGGAAAGCCTCGAGGGAAAGGCACAGATCCCTTGATCCAAGCATAGGGAAGCGTGACACTGCTGCTTCAGCTAAGGAGGAAAGCGCACGTGCATGCCCCCACTCGAGAGGAGGACTGACTCCCCTGGGGAGACTCCAGAAGTACCCCAAGATCCATGACAGCACTGGAGAGGAATGCTCAGGTTCCAGCACTGACTCCACACAAGGTCTTAGGCCCCAGCATCGACAGGAGAGGAATCCCGAGAGGCCCCGAGCAACTCGCATGGGGACTGGTCTTTCCTGAGGCCACCAGAGCGGGTCCCTGAGGTCCCCGTCGTAAGTGGAGAGCAACTGCCGCAATTCGAGAAAATCCAGGAGGTTCTCCCCTCCAGGCGAGATGAGGGCCATTTCCGCTGAGGCGTCTCGAGGCTACTCACACCTAACCTCTGGAACTTCCAAAGGTCCTTCACACCCTTGCTGCAACTCAAGAAGTTCCCCGACATACCCGTCTCCGCTCCAGAGGAAGCACGAGAGTCCCGCCCACATCCAGAGGAGCCCCGTTTCCGCCTCCTAGCTTGAGAGGAGGGATCCTTTCCCTGCGTCGTCCGGAAAGAATTCCCGGCGTTCCCGTCGAATCTCAAGAGGAGGCGCTCTCCACAGGAAAGGCGAGAGGAACTCCAGCGTCGTGCCACCATTCCCAGAGGCAACCAGATGTCTCCGTCCATTCCAGGGAAAACAGTTTTCCTGCACTGCCTCGACTTTCAAGCCGAGGATGGACTCACACCACGGTGGCACGTGGGAGAGCCTTGTGAGAAAGCCTCGTGGGAAAGCCTCGTGGGAAAGCCTCGAGGGAAATCCCCTGATCTCTTGATCCTCGCGAGGGGAAGGGAGACACTGCTGCTACAGCTCGGGAGGAAAGCGCACGTGCATGCCCCCACTCGAGACGCGTACTGACTCCCCTGGGGAGACTCCAGAAGTACCCCAAGATCCATGTCAGCAATGGAGAGGAATCCTCAGGTTGCGTCACTGAGTCCACACAAGGTCTTAGGCCCCAGCATCGACGGGAGAGGAATCCCGAGAGTCCCCCGAGCAACTCGCATTGGGACTGGCCTTTCCTGAGGCCACCAGAGCGGGTCCCAGGGTCCCGTCGTAAATCAAGAGCACCTGCCGCAACTCGAGAAAATCCAGGAGGTTCTCCCCTTCAGGCTATATGAGGCCCATTTCCGCTGAGGCATCTTGAGGCTAGTCACATCTAACCTCTGGAAATTCCAAAGGTCCTTCACACCCTTGCTGCAACTCAAGAAGTTCCCAAACATACCCGTCTCGACTCGAGAGGAAGCACGAGAGTTCTGCCCACATCCAGAGTAGCCCCGTTTCCGCCTCATAGCTCGAGAGAGGGAACCTTCCCTGCGTGGTCGGAAAAGAATTCCCGGCGTTCCCGTCGCATCTCAAGAGGAGGCTCTCTCCATAGGAAAGGCGAGAGGAACTCTAGGGTCGGCCACCATTCCCAGAGTCACCCAGATGTCTGTCCATTCCAGGGAAACCTGTTTTCCCTGCACTGCCTCGACTTTCAAGCCGAGGATCAACTCACACCACGGTGGCACGTGGGGACAGCCCTGTGGGAAAGCCTCGTGTGGAAAGCCTAGTGGAAAGCCTTGAGGCAAAGCCCACAGATCCTTATCACGCGAAGGGAAGCATGACACTGCTGCTACAGCTCGGAGGAAATCGCACGTCCTGCCCCCACTCGAGACGAGGACTGACTCCCCAGGGAGACTCCAGAAGCCCAAGATCCGTGTCAGCACTGGAGATGGAATCCTCAGGTGCGGCACCGACTCCCCACAAGCGTCCGACTCCCCACAAGGTCTTAGGCACCAGCATCGACGGGAGAGGAATCCGAGAGGCTCGCGAGCAACTGCATAGGGACTGGC
>NW_017200629.1:0-6950 GCF_001704415.2 Capra hircus
AACTCGCATGGGGACTGGCCTTTTCCTGAGGCCACTAGAGCGGGTCCCTGAAGTCCCCGTCGTAAGTCCGAGCAGCACCTGCCGCAAACTCGAAAATCCAGGAGGTTCTCCCCTTCAGGGAGATGAGGCCCATTTCCGCTGAGGCGTCTCGAGGCTAATCACACCTAACCTCTGGAACTTCCAAAGGGTCCTTCACACCCTTGCTGCAACTCAAGAAGGTCCCGATTTACCCGTCTCCACTCGAGAGGAAGCACGAGAGTCCCGCCCACATCCAGAGGAGACCCGTGGCTGCCTCCTAGCTCGAAAGGAGGGATCCTTTCCCTGCTTGGTCGGGAAACAATTCCCAGGCGTTCCCGTCGAATCTCAAGAGGAGGCGCTCTCCACAGGAAAGGCGAGAGGAACTCCAGAGTCGTGCCACCAATCCCAGAGTCCCCAGATGTCTCAGTCCAATCTTGGGAAACCTGTTTTCCCTGCACTGCCACTACTTCAAGCCGAGGATCGACTCACACCACGGTGGTACGTGGACAGCCCTGTGGGAAAGCCTCGAGGAAAGCCTCGAGGGAAAGCCACAGATCCCTTGATCCACGCGAAGGTAAGGGTGATACTGCTGCTACAGCTCGGGAGGAAAGCGCACGTGCATGCCCCCACTCGAGACGAGGATTAACTCTCTTGGGGAGACTCCAGAATTACCCAAGATCCATGTCAGCACTGGAGAGGACTCCTGAGGTTCCGGCACCGAGATCAAACAAAGTCTTAGGCCGGCATCGGCGGGAGAGGAATCCCGAGAGGCCGCCGAGCAACTCGCCTGGGGACTGGCCTTTCCTGAGGCCACCAGAGCGGTTTCCTGAGGTCCCGGTCGTAAGTCGAGAGCTCCTGTCGCAACTAGAGAAAATCCAGGAGGTTCTCCGCTCCAGGCGAGATGAGGCCCATTTGCGTGAGGCTTCTCGAGGCTAATCACACCTATCTTCTGGAACTTACAAACGGTCCTTCACACCCTTGCTGCAACTCTAGAAGTTGCCCGACATACCCATCTCCACTCGAGAAGAAGCACGAGAGTTCCGCCCACATCCAGAGGAGCCCCGTTTCTGCTCCTAGCTCAAGAGGAGGGATCCTTTCCCTGCGTGGTGGGGAAAGAATTCCCGCGTTCCCGTCACTTCTCAGAGGAGATGCTCTCCACAGGAAAGGCGAGAGGAACCCCAGAGTCGTGCCACCAATCCCAGAGTCCCCCGGATGTCTCAGTCCATTCCAGGGAAATATGTTTTTCCTGCACTGCCTCTACTTTCAAGCCGAGGATCGACTCACACCACGATGGTTCGTGGACAGCCTGTGGGAAAGCCTCGTGGGAAAGCCTCGTGGGAAAGCCTCGAGGGAAAGCCACTGATTCCTTGATTCCGCGAAGGGAAGTGCGACACTGCTGCTACAGCTCGGAGGAAAGCGCACGTGCAGGCCCACTCGAGACAAGGACTGACTCCCCTGGGGAGACCCAGAAGCACCCCAAGATCCATGTCAGCACTGGAGAGGAATCCTCAGGTTCCGTCACCGACTCCACACAAGATCTTAGGCCCTGCATCGACGGCAGAAGAATCCTGAGAGGCCGCGAGCAACTCGCATGGGGACTGCCCTTTCCTGAGGCCACCAGAGCGGTCCCTGAGGTCCCGGTCGTAAGTTGAGAGCACCTGCCGCAACTCGAGAAAATCCAGGATGTTCTCCCCTCCAGGCGAGATGAGGCCCTTTCCGCTGAGGCGTCTCGAGACTAATCACACCTAACCCTCTGGAACTTTCAAAAGGTTCTTCACACCCATGCTGCAACTCAAGAAGTTCCCAACTTACCCGTCTCCACTCGGGAGGGAGCACGAGAGTCCCGCCCACATCCAGAAGAGACCCTTGCTGCCTCCTAGCTCGAGAGGAGGGATGCTTTACCTGCTTGGTGGGGAAACAATTCCCGGCATTCCCGGGCATCTCAAGAGGAGGCGCTTTCCACAGGAGAGGCGAGAGGAACTCCAGGGTCGTGTCACCATTCCCAAGGTCCCCAGATGTTTCAGTCCATTACAGGGAATCCTGTTTTCCCTGCTCTGCCTCGACTTTCAAGCCAAGGATCGACTCACACCACGGTGGCACGTGGGACAGCCCTTTGGGAAAGCCTCGTAGGAAAGCCTCCTGGGAAAGCCTCGAGGGAAAGACACAGATCCTTGATCCACGCGAAGGAAGCGCGACACTGCTGCTACAACTTGGGAGGAAAGCGCACGTGCATGCCCCAACTCGAGACGAGGACTGACTCCCCTGGGGAGACTCCAGAAGTACCCCAAGATCCATGTCACCACTGGAGAGGAATACTCAGGTTCCGGCAACGACTCCACACAAGGTCTTAGGCCCCAGCATCGAAGGAGAGGAATCCCGAGAGGCCCCCGAGCAACTCGCATGGGAATGGACTTTGCTGATGCCACCAGAGCGGGTCCCTGAGGTCCCGGTCGTAAGTCGAGAGCACCTGCCACAACTCGAGAAATCCAGGAGGTTCTCCCCCTCCAGGCGAGATGAGGCCCATTTGCGCTGAGGCTTCTTGAGGCTAATCACACCTAACCTCTGGAACTTCCTAAGGGTCCGTCAAACCCTGGCTGCAACACAGGAAGTTCCCCGACATACTCGTCTAAACTCGAGAGGAAGCACGAGAGTCCCGCCCACATCCAAAGGAGCCCCGTTTCCGCCTCCTAGCTCGAGAGGTGGGATCCTTTCCCTGCGTGGTCGGGAAAGAATTCCCGGCGTTTCCGTCGCATCTCAAGAGGAGGCGCTCTCCACAGGAAAGGCAAGAGGAACTCCAGGGTCCTGCCACCATTCCCAGAGTCCCCCAGATGTCTCAGTCCATTCCAGGGAAACCTGTTTTCCCTGCACTGCCTGGACTTTCAATCCGAGGATCGACTCACACCACGGTGGCACGTGGGACAGCCATGTAGGAAAGCCTCGAGGAAAAGCTTCGTGGGAATGCCTCGAAGGAAAGCCCCTGGTCCCTTGATCCATGCGAAGGGACGCGTGACACTGCTGCTACAGCTCGGGAGGAAAACGCACGTGCATGCCCCCACTCGAGACGAGGACTGACTCCCCTGGGGAGACTCCAGAAGTACCCCAAGGTCCATGTCAGCACAGGAGAGGAATCCTCAGGTTCTGGCACCGACTCCACACAAGGTCTTAGGCCCGGCATCGACGGGAGAGGAATCCCGAGAGCCCCCGAGCAACTCGCATGGGGACTGGCCTTTCTTGAGGCCACCAGAGCGGGGTCCTTGAGGTCCCCGTCGTAAGTCGAGAGCAGCTGCCGCATCTCGAGAAAATCCAGGAGGTTCTCCCCTCCAGGCGAGATGAGGCCCATTTCCGCTGAGGCGTCTCGAGACTAATCACATCTAACCTCTGGAACTTTCATAGGGTCCTTCACACCCTTGCTGCAACTCAAGAAGTTCCCCGACATACCCGTCCCCATTCGAGAGGAAGCACGAGAGTCCCGCCCACAACCAGAGGAGCCCCATTTCCGGCTCCTAGCTCGAGAGGAAGAATCCTTTCCCTGGGTGGTCGGGAAAGAATTCCCGGTGTTCCCGTCGCATCTCAAGAGGAAGCGCTCTCCACAGGAAAGGCGAGACGAACTCCAGGGTCGTGCCACCATTCCCAGAGTCCCCCAGATATCACAGTCCATTCCAGGGAAACCTGTTTTACCTACACTGCCTCGACTCTCAAGCCGAGGATCGACTCACACCAGGGTGGTACGTGGACAGCCCTGTGGGAAAGCCTCATGGGAATGCCTCGAGGGAAAGCCACAGATCCTTGATCCACGCGAAGGGAAGCACTACACTGCTGCTACAGCTCGGGAGGAAAGCTCACGTGCATGCCCCCACTCGAGACGAGGACTGACTCCCCTGGGGAGACTCCAGAAGTACCCAAGATCCATGTCAGCACTGGAGAGGAATCCTCAGGTTCGGGCACAGACTCCACACAAGGTCTTAGGCCCCGGCATCGACGGAGAGGAATCCCGGAGGCGGCCGAGCAACTCGCATGCGGACTGGCCTTTCCTGAAGCCACCAGAGCGGGTCCTTGAGGTCCCGGTCATAAGTCGAGAGCACCTGCTGCAACTCGAGAAAATCCAGCAGGTTCTCCCTCCAGGCGAGATGAGGCCATTTGCGCTAGGCTTCTCGAGCTAATCCACTAACTCTGGAACTTCCAAAGGTCTTCACACCCTTGCGAACTCAAGAAGTTCCCGAGATACCGTCTCCACTCGAGAGGAGCACGAGAGTCCGCCCACTCCAAAGGACCCCGTTTCGCTCCTAGCTCGAGAGTGGGATCCTTCCTGCGTGGTCGGGAAAGAATTCCGGCTTTCCGTCGCATCTCCAGAGGAGCGCTTCCACAGGAAAGCAGAGGAACTCCAGGTCTGCACCATTCCAGTCCCCCAGATGTTCAGTCCATTCAGGGAACCTGTTTCCTGCACTGCCTGACTTTCAAGCCAAGGATCGACTCACACCACGGTGGCACGTGGGACAGCCAGTAGGAAAGCCTCTAGGAAAAGCTCTGGGAATGCTCGAAGAAAGCTGTCCTTGATCACGGAGGGACGCGTGACACTGCTCTACACTCGGAGGAAATGCACGTGCATGCCCCACTCGAGACGAGGACTGACTCTCTGGGGAGACTCCAGTATACCCAAGATCCATGTCAGCACTGTGAGAATTCAGTTCCAGCTCCGACCACAAGGTCTTACGCCGCATCGACGGAGGGGAATGCGAGAGCCCCGAGCAACTCGCATGGGGACTGGCTTCCTTAGCTCCATGCGGTCCTGAGGTCCCCGACGTAAGTCGAGAGCACTGCCGCAACTCGAGAAAATCCAGGAGGTTCTCCCTCCAGCGAGATGAGCATTCGCTGAGCTTCTGAGTAATCACACTAACCTCGGAACTCCTAGGTTCAAACTGGCTCAACACAGGAAGTTCCCCGACATTACTCGTCTAAACTCGAGAGAAGCACGAGATCCGCCACATCCAAAGGAGCCCGTTTCGCCTCTAGCTCGAGAGGTGATCCTTTCCCTGCGTGGTCGGGAAGAATTCCCGGCGTTTCGTCGCATCTCAAGAGAGCGCTCTCCACAGAAAGGCAAGAGAATCCAGGGTCCTGCCCATTCCAGATCCCCCAGATGTCTCAGTCCATTCCAGGGAACACTGTTTTCCTGCACGCCTGACTTTCAATCCGAGGATCGACTCACACACGGTGGCACGTGGGACAGCCATGTAGGAAAGCCTCGAGGAAAAGCCTCGTGGGAATGCCTCGAAGGAAAGCCCCTGGTCCTTGATCCATGCGAAGGGACGCGTGACACTGCTGCTACAGCTCGGGAGGAAAACGCACGTGCATGCCCCACTCGAGACGAGGACTGACTCCCCTGGGGAGACTCCAGAAGTACCCCAAGGTCCATGTCAGCACAGGAGAGGAATCCTCAGGTTTTTGGCACCGACTCCACACAAGGTCTTAGGCCCGCGGCATCGACGGAGAGGAATCCCGAGAGGCCCCCGAGCAAACTCGCATGGGGACTGGCCTTTCTTGAGGCCACCAGAGCGGGTCCTTGAGGTCCCCGTCGTAAGTCGAGAGCAGCTGCCGCATCTCGAGAAAATCCAGGAGGTTCTCCCCTCCAGGCGAGATGAGGCCCATTTCCGCTGAGGCGTCTCGAGACTAATCACATCTAACCTCTGGAACTTTCATAGGGTCCTTCACACCCTTGCTGCAACTCAAGAAGTTCCCCGACATACCCGTCCCATTCGAGAGAAGCACGAGAGTCCCGCCACAACCAGAGGAGCCCCATTTCCGGCTCCTAGCTCGAGAGGAAGAATCCTTTCCCTGGGTGTCGGGAAAGAATTTCCCGTGTTTTCCCGTCGCATCTCAAGAGGAAGCGCTCTCCACAGGAAAGGCGAGACGAACTCCAGGGTCGTGCCACCATTCCAGAGTCCCCCAGATATCACAGTCCATTCCAGGGAAACCTGTTTTACCTACACTGCCTCGACTCTCAAGCCGAGGATCGACTCACACCAGGGTGGTACGTGGACAGCCCTGTGGAAAAGCCTCATGGGAAATGCCTCGAGGGAAAGCCACAGATCCCTTGATCCACGCGAAGGGAAGCACTACACTGCTGCTACAGCTCGGGAGGAAAGCTCACGTGCATGCCCCCACTCGAGACGAGGACTGACTCCCCTGGGGAGACTCCAGAAGTACCCCAAGATCCATGTCAGCACTGGAGAGGAATCCTCAGGTTCGGGCACAGACTCCACACAAGGTCTTAGGCCCGGCATCGACGGAGAGGAATCCCGAGAGGCGGCCGAGCAACTCGCATGCGGACTGGCCTTTCCTGAAGCCACAGAGCGGGTCCTTGAGGTCCCGGTCATAAGTCGAGAGCACCTGCTGCAACTCGAGAAATCCAGCAGGTTCTCCCTCCAGGCGAGATGAGGCCCATTTGCGCTGAGGCTTCTCGAGGCTAATCCCACCTAACCTCTGGAACTTCCAAAGGGTCCTTCACACCCTTGCTGCAACTCAAGAAGTTCCCCGAGATACCCGTCTCCACTCGAGAGGAAGCACGAGAGTCCCGCCCACATCCAAAGGAGCCCCGTTTCCGCCTCCTAGCTCGAGAGGTGGGATCCTTTCCCTGCGTGGTCGGGAAAGAATTCCCGGCGTTTCCGTCGCATCTCCAGAGGAGGCGCTCTCCACAGGAAAGGCAAGAGGAACTCCAGGGTCCTGCCACCATTCCCAGAGTCCCCCAGATGTCTCAGTCCATTCCAGGGAAACCTGTTTTCCCTGCACTGCCTGGACTTTCAAGCCGAGGATCGACTCACACCACGGTGGCACGTGGGACAGCCATGTAGGAAAGCCTCGAGGAAAAGCCTCGTGGGAATGCCTCGAAGGAAAGCCCCCTGGTCCCTTGATCCACGCGAAGGGACGCGTGACACTGC
>NW_017200630.1:0-6950 GCF_001704415.2 Capra hircus
TTCACATCAAATGGCCACAGTATTGGAGTTCAGGTTCAGTATTAGTCCTTCCAATGTATATATCAGACCTGATTTCCTTTTAGGATGGAGTGGTTGCGTCTCCTTGTAATTCTAAGCGACCTACAAGCATCTTCTCCAACACCACAGTTCAAAAAGCATCTAATTTTCAGCTGTCACTTTCTTTATAGTACATCTTTCATATCCATCCATGACATATGGAAAAACCATAGCCTTGACTGGATGGATCTTTGTTGGCAAAGCAACGTCTCGGCTTTTTAATATGCTGTCTAGTTTGGTCATCACTTTTCTTCCAAGTCATAAATATGTTTTAAGTTCATGGAGGCAGCCATCACCTGCAGTGATTTCCAAGCCCCCCAAAATAGTCTGCTGCTGTTTCCAATGTTTTCCCATCTATTTGCCATGAAGTGATGAGACTGGATGCAATGATTTTAGTTTTCTGAATGCTGAGCTTTTAAGCTAACTTTTTCACTCTCCTCTTTCACTTTCATCAGGAGACTCTTTAGTTCTTATACACTTTCTGCCATAAGGGTGGTGTCGTCTGCATATCTGAGATTCTTGATATTTCTCCAGCAATCTGGATTCCAGCGTGTGCTTCCTCCAGCCCAGTGTTTCTCATGATGTACTCTGCATATATAAGTTAAATAAGCAGGCTGACAACAATATACAGCCTTGACATATTCCTTTTCCTATTTAGAACCAGTCTGTTGTTCCATGTCCAGTTCGAACTGTTTCTTCCTGACCTGCATACAGGTTTCTCAAGAGACAGGTCAGGTGGTCTGGTATTCCCATCTCTTTCAGAATTTTTCCCAGTTTATTGTGATCCACACAGTCAAAGGCTTTTGGCATAGTCAATAAAGCAGAAATAGATGTCTTTTTTTCTGGAACTCTCTGCTTTTTCAATGATCCAGTGGATGTTGGCAGTTTGATCTCTGGTTTCTCTGCATTTTTTTTAAATCCCTCTTGAACATTTGGAAGTTCACAGTTCATGTGAACTTGGAGAATTTTGAGCATTACTTTACTAGTGTGTGAGATGAGTGCAATTGTGCAGCAGCTTGAATATTCTTTGTCATTGCCTTTCTTTGGGATTGGAATGAAAACTGACCTAATGACTAGGTGTTTTCAATTGCATATGCTGAAAGAACTGGCTGTGCAGTTTTGAAGAAAAAAAATCATTTTAACCCATTTTCTCTGAAGTGCAAGGCATATCATGGGCCATCCCTGAATTCATAAAGTCACCTTTTCTTTATGTAGTCATAGTTTCATGCCTAAATTATAGGCCAACTCATGCTCAAATGGACTCTGATGTCAGGGGGCAGATCAACTAATAAAAAGCTTGGATTGTCCCTCTGGAGGAAAGTGAGATCTTGGTCCCACAAGAAGAATCTGAAGGGTTAAGGGAACTTGCAAGAGTGGGGAAAGCTTAGTCCATCCTACATGTACCAAAATCTTAAATAAGGCTTATTTACTTTACCGAAGTAAAAAAACAGATGATGAAAACAATTATAAATCAATGAAAGGTAAAGAAACTCATAGTCTGTTATCAAAAATTGCATTCTAAGAAAACTTTGTGCTCTTAACCTAGAGAGGAGACTAAATTCCATCTGGTACCAGCTTACCAGAAGACAAACAAACAAACAAACAAATTATCGGTAAGCTTAAAAAAAGTATATTCCATATATCTTGAAGTAGCAGTATTTCTGCAAAGGCATCAGTGTGAAACCATAGAGGACATGGTTAAAACCTGATTAAATAGAAATTGACAATGTAATCTGGTCACTGCTGCGACTTGAAATGCTTTAATATGATAACTGGAATTATAACTGACAGCATTTGACCAGGACATATCAGATTTTCACGGATGTCACATAATTTCTAGGATATCTATATTAGGAACTGAAGGAATCTTTGAACCTAGGAAAGAAAAACAACAGTCTCAAAGGCCCTTGCTGAATCATCTATCAGCAAGGAATGTCTTTGCAAGGATCGCAAAGTGAAGGGAAAATACACCGACCTGCCTCTGCAACTTCGGTCCTCTGAGCAGATCTGGAGGTCTCCCTTTGTATAAGCTAACCTGTTCCTTCCAAATAGAGGTTTGCAACACAAAACAAGTGGCCGCCTATTCTTCCCCGAAGGAGGCTCTCTTCCCCACATCCTGCGAACTCCCTTTCCCAGCCTCCTGGAAAAGCGCTTCTTGCAGTTCCTTTCAGAAAATCCTATGGACGGAGAAGCCTGGTAGGCTGCAGTCCGTGGGGTCGCTGAGGGTCGGACACGACTGAGCGACTGCACTTTCATTTTCACTTTCATGCATTGGAGAAGGCAATGGCAACCCACTTACTGTTCTTGCCTGGAGAATCCCAGGGACGGGGAGCCTAGTGGGCTACCGTCTATGGCGTCGCACAGAGTTGAACACGACTGAAGCAACTTAACAGCAGCAGCAGCAGCAGTTCCTTTCTTAGGGGCAGTTATCCCTGAGATTGGGACCTGGAAAGGCAGAGCCACCTCCACACACACGTCTTTTTTGTCTCCTTTCCTCTGGAGGAGAGCTCTAGTGAGCCTAGGTCTGTCAGGAAAATTCTTGGCTTTGACAGGATCACACCCGGTGTGTGAACCTGCATACCTGACCTAGGGGCCACAGGGCACCTGTTTTGCTCGAGTGGGTCCTGGAGGGGTGCAGCATAGCAAGAGCTTAAAAATCCATCCAATTTGTCTTTTTTTTTTTACCTCAGAGAGAACGAGTTTGCTCCACCTCCACCTTTGGCAGTGTGGAGGGAAGAGGGTACCACCCTCTCCCAAAGGGGACATAGGGCCTACCAGGAGAGAAAGGCCCCTTGAGGAGCTGAGCCCAGGTAGGCAGCCAGTGATGTCAAGCACACTCCCGCTGCTTGCTTCTTCATGGGCACTCCCACGATCTGCTAGGAATGTCTTTGCAAGGATCTCAAAGGGAAGGGAAGATACATGGCCCTGTCTCTGGAACTTCAGTCCTCTGAGCAGATCTGGAGGTCTTGAGCTGTATAAGCAAACCTGTTCCTTCCAAATAGAGGCTTGCAAACACACCCCCGGTGGTTGCCTCTTCTTCCCCGAAGAAGTCTTTCTTTCCCACATGCTGCGAACTCCCTGTCCCAACCTCCAAGAATAGCGCTTCTTGCCATTCCTTTCTTAGAGGCAGTTATCTCTGAGCCTGGGGCCGTAGGGAGTAGCCCACACTCACAGGGAAAGGCAAAGACTCCTCCATACATCTCCTCTATCCCCTTTGCTCCGGAGGAGAGCTCTAGTGAGCCTAGGTCTTTCAGGAAAATTCTTGGCTTGGACAGGATCTCACCCTGTTTGTGAAGCTGCATACCCAACCAGGGGCCACAGAGCACCTGTTTCAGTAAAGTGGGCCCTGAAAGGGTGCAGCCTAGCAAGAGCTTGAAAATCCATTCAATTGCTGTTTTTGTACCTCTGACAGAGCGAGCTTGGCTCCACCCTTTGGCAGTGAGGAGAAAGAGGCATGACACCCTCCCCAAGGGGACATGGGGCCTACTTCGAGAGGAAGCTGCAACTCGAGAAAATCCAGGAGGTTCTCCCCTCCAGGCGAGATGAGGCCCATTTCCGCTGAGGCGTCTCGAGGCTAACCACAACTAACCTCTGGAACTTCGAAAGGGTCCTTCACACCCTTGCTGCAAGTCAAGAAGTTCTCCGACATACCCATCTCCACTCGAGAGGAAGGACGAGGGTCCCACCCACATCCAGCGGAGCCCCGTTTCCGCCTCGTAGCTCGAGAAGAGGGATCCTTTCCCTTCATCGTCGGGAAAGAATTCCCGGGCTTCCCGTCGCATCTCAAGAGGAGGCACTCTCCACAGGAAAGGCGAGAGGAACTCCAGGGCCTTGCCAGCATTCCAAGAGTCCCCCAGATGTCTCCGTCCATTCCAGAAGAACCTGCTTTCCCTTCACTGCCTCGACGTTCACGCCGAGGATAGACTCACACCACCGTGACATGTGGGCAGCCCTGTTCGAAAGCCTCATGGGAAAGCCTTGATGCAAAGCGACTGATCCTTGAACCACATGTCGGCACGCGTGACACTGCTGCTACAGCTTGTGAGGAAATCGCAGGTGCATGCCCCCACACGAGATGAGGACTGACTCCCCTGGTGAGACTCCAGAAGTATGGAAAGATTCATGTCAGCACTGGAGAGGCATCCTCAGGGTCTGGCCCCGACTCCACACATGGTCTTAGGCACCGGCATCGATGGGAGAGGAATCCCTATAGGCCCCATGGTAACTCGCATGGGGACTGGCCTTTCCTGAGGCCACCAGAGCGAGTCCCTGAGGTCCCCGTCGTAACTCGAGAGCACCTACCACAACTCGGTAAAATCCAGGAGGTTCTCCCCCCAGGCGAGATGAGGCCCATTTCCGCTGAGGCGTCTCGAAGCTAATCACACTAACCTCTGGAACTTCCAAAGGGTCCTTCACACCCTTGCTGCAACTCAAGAAGTTCCCGACATACCCGTCTCCACTCGAGAGGAAGCACGAGAGTCCCGCCCACATCCAGAGGAGCCCCTTTTCTCCCTCATAGCTCGAGACGAGGGATCCTTTCACTGTGTGTCGGGAAAGAATTCCTGGGGTTCCCGTCGCATCTCCAGAGGAGGCGCTCTCCACAGGAAAGGCGAGAGGAACTCCAGGGTCGTGCCACCATTCCCAGAGTCCCCCAGATATCTCAGTCCATTCCAGGGAAACCTGTTTTCCCTGCACTGCCTCGACTTTCAAGCCGAGGATCGACTCACACCACGGTGGCACGTGGGACAGCCCTGTGGGAAAGCCTCGTGGGAAAACCTCGTGGGAAATCCTCGAGGGAAAGCCACAGATCCCTTGATCCACACCAAGGGAAGCGTGACACTGCTGCTACAGCTCCGGAGGAAAGCGCACGTGCATGCCACCACTGGAGACGAGGACTGACTTCCCTGGGAGACTCCAGAAGTCCCTCAAGATCCTTGTCAGCACTGGAGAGGAATCCTGAGCTTCCGGCACCATCTCCACACAATGTCTTAGGCCCTGGCATCGACGGGAGAGGAATCCTGAGAGGCCCCCGAGCAATTCGCATGGGGACTGGTCTTTCCTGAGGTCACCAGAGCAGGTCCCTGAGGTCCCGGTCGTAAGTTGTGAGCACCTGACTCTGGAGAAAATCCAGGAGGTTCTCCCCTCCAGGCGAGATGAGGCCCATTTCCGCTGAGGCGTCTTGGGGCTAATCACACCTAACATCTGGAACTTCCAAAGCGTCGTTCACACCCTCGCTGCAACTCAAGAAGTTCCCCGACATACCCGTCTCCACTCGAGAGGAAGCACAGGAGTCCTGCCCACATCCAGATGAGCCCCGTTTCCGCCTCATAGCTCGAGAGGTGGGATGCTTTCGCTGCGTGGTTGGGAAAGAATTCCCGGCGTTCCCGTCGCATCTCAAGAGGAGGCGCTCTCCTCAGGAAAGGCGAGAGGAACTCCAGCGTCGTGCCACCATTCCCACAGTCCCCCAGATGTCTCAGTCCATTCCAGGGAAAACTGTTTTCCCTGCACTGCCTCGACTTTCAAGCCGAGGATCGACTCTCACCACGGTGGCACGTGGGACAGCCCTGTGGGAAAGCCTCGTGGGAAAGCATCGAGGGAAAGCCACTGCTCCCTTGATCCACGTGAAGGGAAGCGTAACACTCCTGCAGGAGCTCGGAGGAAAGCGCACGTTCCTGCCCCCACTCGAGTCGAGGTCTGACTCCCCTGGGGAGACTCCAGAAGTACCCCCAAGATCCATGTCAGCACTGGAGAGGAATCCTCAGGTTCCGGCATCGACTCCACACAAGGTCTTAGGCCCCGGCATTGACGGGAGAGGAATCCCGAAAGGCTCTCTTGCAACTCCCATGGGCACTGGCCTTTCCTGAGGCCACCAGAGCGGGTCCCTGAGGTCCCTGTCGTAACTCGAGAGACCCTGCCCAACTCTAGAAAATCCAGGAGGTTCTCCCCTCCAGGCGAGATGAGGCCCATTTCCTCGGAGGCATCTGGAGGCTCATCACACCTAAACTCTGGAAATTCAAAAGGGTCCTTGCTGCAACTCAAGAAGTTCCCCGACATACCCGTCTCCACTCGAGAGGAAGCACGAGGGTCCCGCCCACATCCAGAGGAGACGCCGTTTTGGTATCGAAGCTCGACATGAGGGATCCTTTCCCTGCTTGGTCAGGAAATAATACCCGCCATTCCGCTCGCATTTCAAGGGGAAGCGCTCTCCACAGGAAAGGCGAGAGGAACTCCAGGGTCGTGCCACCATTCACAGAGTCGCCCAGATGTCTCAGTCCATTCCAGAGTAAACTGTTTTTCCTGCACTGCTCGAATTTCACGGCGAGGATCGACTCACACCACGGTGGCACGTGGATAGCCCTGTCGGAAAGCCTCGTGGGAAATCCTCTTGGGAAAGCCTCGAGGGAAAGCCACAGATCCCTTGATCCACGCGAAGGGAAGCGTGACACTGCTGCTACATCTCGGGAGAAAGCGCACGTGCATGCCCCCACTCGAGACAAGGACTCACTCCCCTGGGGAGACTCCAGAAGTACCCCAAGATCCATGTCAGCACTGGAGAGGAATCCTCAGGTTCTGGCACCATCTCCACACAAGGTCTTAGGCCTCGGCATCGACGGGAGAGGAATCCCGAGAGGACCCCGAGCAATTCGCATGGGGACTGGTCTTTCCTGAGGCCACCAGAGCAGGTCCCTGAGGTCCCGGTCGTAAGTTGTGAGCACCTGCCTCAACTGGAGAAAATCCAGGTGGTTCTTCCCTCCAGGCGAGATGAGGCCCATTTCCGCTGAGCCATATCCAGGCTAATCACACCTAACATGTGGAACTTCCAAAAGTTCCTTCACACCCTTGCTGCAACTCAAGAAACTCCTCGACATACCCGTCTCCAGAGGAGAGGAAGC
>NW_017200631.1:0-6950 GCF_001704415.2 Capra hircus
GGATGTCCCACGTACCACCGTGGTGTGAGTCGATCCTCGCTTGAAAGTCGAGGCAGTGCAGGGAAAACAGGTTTCCTGGAATGGCACTGAGACATCTGGGGAACTCTGGGAATGTGGCACGACCCTGGAGTTCCTCTCGCTTCGCCTTTCCTGTGGAGCGCCTCCTCTTGAGATGCGACGGGAACGCCGGGAATTCTTTCCCGACCACGCAGGGAAAGGATCCCTCCTCTCGAGCTAGGAGGCGGAAACGGGGCTCCTCTGGATGTGGGCGGGACTCTCGTGCTTCCTCTCGAGTGAGACGGTATGTCGGGAACTTCTTGAGTTGCAGCAAGGGTGTGAAGGACCCTTTGGAAGTTCCAGAATTTAGGTGTGATTAGCTCGAGACGCCTCAGCGGAACATGGGCCTCATCTCGCCTGGAGGGAGAACCTCCTGGATTTTCTCGAGTTGCGGCAGGTGCTCTCGACTTACGACGGGACCTCAGGACCGCTCTGGTGGCCTCAGGAAAGGCCAGTCCCCCATGCGAGTTGTCTGGGGCCTCTCGGATTCCTCTCCTGTCAATGTCGGGCCTAAGACCTTGTGAGGAGTCGCTGCCGGAACCTGAGGATTCCTCTCAAGTGCTGACATGGATCTTGGGGTTCTTCTGGTGTCTCCCCAGGGAGTCAGTACTCGTCTCGAGTGGGGGCATGCACGTGCGCTTTTCTCCCGAGCTGTAGCAGCAGTTTGATTCTTCCTGTCGAGTGGATCAAGGGATCTGTGGATTTCCCTCAAGGCTTTCCCACGAGGCTTTCCCACAGGGCTGTCCCACGTGCCACCGTGGTGTGAGTCGATCCTCGGCTGAAAGTCGAGGCAGTGCAGGGAAAACAGGTTTCCCTTGAATGGAATGAGACATCTGGGGGATTCTGGGAATGGTGGCACGACCCTGGAGTTCCTCTCGCTTTTTCTGTGGAGAGCGCCTCCTCTTGAATTGCGACCGGGAACGCCGGGAATTCTTTCCCGACCACGCAGGGAAAGGATCCCTCTCTCGAGCTAGGAGGCGGACATGGGCTCCTCTGGATGTGGGCGGACTCCCGTGCTTCCTCTCGAGTGGAGACGGGTATGTCGGGGAACTTCTTAAGTTGCAGCAAGGAGGTGAAGGACCCTTTGGAAGTTCCAGAGGTTAGGTGTGATTAGCCTCCAGACGCCTCAGCGGAAATGGGCCTCATCTCGCCTGGAGGGGAGAACCTCCTGGATTTTCTCGAGTTGCGGCAGGTGCTCTCGACTGACGACGGGGACCTCAGGGACCCGCTCTGGTGGCCTCAGGAAAGGCCAGACCCCATGCGAGTTGCTCGGGGGCCTCTCAGGATTCCTCTCCTGTCGAAGCCGGTTCCTAAGACCTTGTGTGGATTCGTTTCCGGAACATGAGGATTCCTCTCCAGTGCTGACATGGATCTTGGGGTACTTCTGGAGTCTCCCCAGGGGTGTCAGTCCTCGTCTCGAGTGGGGGCATGCACGTGCACTTTCCTCCCGAGCTGTAGCAGCAGTGTCACATTTCCCTTCGCGTGGATCAAGGAATCTGTGGCTTTCCCTCGAGGCTTTCCAAGGCTTTCCCACCAGGCTTTCCCACAGGGCTGTCCCACGTACCAGCGTGGTGTGAGTCGATCCTCGGCTTGAAAGTCGAGGCAGTGCAGGGAAAACAGTTTTCATTGGAATTAACTGAGACATCTTTGGGACTCTGGGAATGGTGGCACGACCCTGGAGTTCCTCTCGCCTTTCCTGTGGAGAGCGCCTCCTCTTGAGATGCAACCGGAACGCCGGGAATACTTGACCGACCACGCAGGAAAAGGATCCCTCCTCTCGAGCTAGGAGGCAGAAACGGGGCTCCTCTGGATGTGGCGGGACTGTCGTGCTTCCTCTCGAGTGGAGATGGGTATGTCGGGGAAACTTCTTGAGTTGCAGCAAGGGTGTGAAGGACCCTTTGGAAGTTCCAGAGGTTAGTTTTGATTAGCTTCGAGACGCCTCATTGGAAATGGGCCTCATCTCGCCTGCAGGGACAACCTCCTGGATTTTCTCGGGTTGCGGCAGGTGCTCTCGACTTGCGACGGAGACCTCAGGGACCCGCTCTGGTGGCCTCAGGAACGGTCAGTCCCCATGCGAGTTGCTCGGGGGCCTCTCGGGATTCGTCTCCCGTCGATGCCGGGGCCTAAAGACCTTGTGTGGAGTCAGTTGCTGGAACCTGAGGTATTCCCCTCCAGTGCTGACATGGATATTGGGATACCTCTGGAGTCTCCCCAGGGGAGTCAGTCCTCGTCTCGTGTGGCGGCACATGCACATGGGCGCTTTCCTCTCGAACTGTAGCAGCAGTGTCGCGCTTCCTTCGCGTGGATCAAGGGATCTGTGGCTTTCCCTCGAGGCTTTCCCACGAGGCTTTCCCACAGGCTGTCCCACGTGCCACTCGTGGTGTGAATCGATCCTCGGCTTGAAATTCGAGGCAGTGACAGGGAAAACAGGTTTCCCTGGAATGGACTGAGACATCTGGGGGAACTCTGGGAATGGGGCACGACCCTGGATTTCCTCTCGCCCTTTCCTGTGGAGAACGCCTGCCCGTTGAGATGCGTAGGGAACGCCAGGAATCTTTCCCGAACGACAGCAGGGAGAGAATCAATCCTCTCGAGCTATGAGGCGCAAAACGGGGCTCCTCTGGATGTGGGCGGGACTCTCGTGTTTCCTCTCGAGTGAAGACGGGTATGCAGGGGAACTTCTTGAGTTGCAGCAAGGGTGTGAAGTACCCTTTGGATAGTTCCAGAGGTTAGGTTGTGATTAGCCTCGAGACGCCTCAGCGAATGGGCCTCATCTCGCCTGAAGGGGAGAACCTCCTGGATTTTCTCGAGTTGCGGAGGTGCTTTCCACGTAGGACGGGGACCACAGGGACAAGCTCTGGTGGCCTCAGGGAAGGCCAGTCCCCATGCGAGTTGCTCGGGGGCCTCTTAGGATTCCTCTCCCGTTGATGCCGGGGCCTAAGTCCTTGTGTGGAGTCGTTGCCAGAATCTGAGGATTCCTCTCCAGTGCTGACATGGATTTAGGGTACTTCTAGAGTCTCCCCATGGGAGTCAGTCCTCGTCAGATTGGGGGCATGCACTTGGGCTTTCCTTCCGAGCTGTAGGAGCAGTGTCACGCTTCCCTTCGCGTGGATCAAGGGATCTGTGGCTTTCCCTCGAGGCTTTCCACGAGGCCCACGAGGCTTTCCCACAGGGCTGTCCCACGTGCCACCGTGGTGTGAGTCGATCCTCGGCTTGAAAGCCGAGGCAGTGCAGGGAAAAGAGGTTTCCCTGGAATGCACGGAGACATCTGGGGGACTCTGGGAATGGTGTCACGACCCTGGAATTCCTCTCGCCTTTCCTGTGGAGAGCGCCTCCTCTTGGGATGCGACGGGAACGCCGGGAAATTTTCCCGATCACGCAGGAAAGGATCCCTCCTCTCAAGCTAGGAGGCGGAAACGGGCTCCTCTGGATGTGGGCGGGACTCTCGTGCTTCCTCTGGAGTGGAGACGGTATGTGGGGGAACTTCTTGAGTTGCAGCAAGGGGTGTGAAGGACCCTTTGAAAGTTCCAGAGGTTAGGTGTGATTAGCCTCGAGACGCCTCAGCGGAAATGGGCCTCATCTCGCCTGGAGGGGAGAACCTCCTGGATTTTCTCGAGTTGCGGCAGGTGCTCTAGACTTACGACGGGGACTTCAGGGACCCGCTCTGGTGGCCTCAGTTAAGGTCTCTCCCCATGCGAGTTGCTCGGGGGCCTCTCGGGATTCCTCTCCCGTCAATGTCGGGGCCTAAGACCTTTGTGTGGAGTCGCTGCCGGAACCTGAGGATTCCTCTCCAGTGCTGACATGGATCTTGGGGTACTTCTGGAGTATCCCCTGAGGAGTGAGTCTTCGTCTCGTGTGGAGGCATGCACTTGTGCTTTCCTCCGAGCTGTAGCAGCAATATCATGCTTCCCGTCGGGAGGATCATGGGATCAGTGGCTTTCCTCGGTGCTTTCCCACGAGGCTTTCCCATGAGGCTTTCCTCAGGCTGTCCCACGTGCCACCGTGGTGTGAGTCAATCCTCGGCTTGAAAGTCGAGGCAGTGCAGGGAAAACAGGGTTTCCTGGAATGGACTGAGACATCTGGGGGACTCTGGGAATCGTGGCACGACCGTGGAGTTCCTCTGGCCTTTCCTGTGCAGAGCGCCTCCACTTGAGATGCGACGGGAACGCCGGGAACTCTTTCCCGACCACGCAGGGAAAGGATCCCTCCTCTCTAGCTATGAGGCGGAAACGGGCTCCTCTGGATGTGGGCGGACTCTCGTGCTTCGTCTCGAGTGGAGACGGGTATGTCGGGAAACTTCTTGAGTTGCAGCAAGGGTGTGAAGGACCCTTTGGAAGTTCCAGATATTAGGTGTGATTATCCTCGAGACGCCTCAGCGGAAATGGGCCTCATCTCGCCTGGAGGGGGAGAACCTCCTGGATTTTCTCGAGTTGTGCAGGTGCTCTCAACTTAAGACGGGACCTCAGGGACCGCTCTGGTGGCCTCAGGAAAGGCCAGTCCCCAAGCGAGTTGCTCTGGAGCCTCTCGGGATTCCTCTCCGTCGATGCCGGGGCCTAAGACCTTTTTGGAGTCGGGCCAACCCTGAGGATGCCTCTCCATTGCTGACATGAATCTTTCCGTACTTCTGGAGTCTCGCCAGGGGAGTCATTCCTCATCTCGTGTGGGGGCATGCACCTGCCATTTCCTCACGAGCTGTAGCAGCAGTGTCACGCTTGCTGACGTGTGGATCAAGGGATCTGTCGCTTTCCATTGAGGCTTTCCCACGAGGCTTTCCAACAGGGCTGTCCCACGTGCCACGGTGGTGTGAGTCGATCCTCGGCGTGACGTCGAGGCAGTGCAGGGAAAACAGGTTCTTCTGAATGGACTTAGACATCTGGGGGACTCTTAGAATGCTGGCAAGGCCCTGGAGTTCCTCTCGTCTTTCCTGTTGAAAGCGCCTCCTCTTGATATGCGACGCGAAGGCCTGGAATTCTTTCCCGAAGACGAAGGGAAAGGATCCCTCTTCTCGAGCTACGAGGCGGAAACGGGGCTCCACTGGATGTGGGCGGACCCTCGTCCTTCCTCTCGAGTGGAGATGGGTATGTCGGAGAACTTCTTGACTTGCAGCAAGGGTGTGAAGGACCCTTTGGAAGTTCCAGAGGTTAGTTGTGATTAGCCTCGAGACGCCTCAGCGGAAATGGGCCTCATCTCGCCTGGAGGGGAGAACCTCCTGGATTTTCTCCAGTTGCGGCAGGTGCTCTCGAGTTTCGACAGAGACCTCAGGGACCCGCTCTGGTGACCTCAGGAAAGGCCAGTCCCCATGCGAGGTGCTAGGGGCCCTCTCAGGATTCCTCTCCTGTCGATGCCGGGGCCTAAGTCCTTGTGTGGAGTCGGGACCGGAACCTGAGGATTGCTCTCCAGTGCTGACATGGATCTTGGCGTACTTCTGGAGTCTCCCAAGTGGCGTCAGTCCTCGGCTCGAGTGGGGTCATGCACGTGCGCTTTCCTCCTGAGCGGTAGCAGCAGTGTCTCGCTTCCCGTCCCGTGGATCAAGGGATCTGTGGCTTTCCCTCGAGTCTTCCCATGAGGCTTTCTCTCAGGGCTATTCCACTTGCCACCATGGTGTGATCGATCCTCGGCGTGAAAGTCGAACCAGTGCAGGGAAAACAGGAACCTCCTTCCCCACAGTAGGGGGTACACTGTCCCCTTGGTCGGGTATCTCCAGGGCACTCGCGCTGGGGGGTTGCCCGTGGATATGCGGGCCTCAGGCTCCACGTGAGAAAAGCCCCAAATGGCATTAGCTGCCAGTCCAGACGCTGGCCCCTCAGGTCTCTGGCCGGAGCCTTGGGCTCCAGGCAACTCAAAGCCCTCGGGGGTGGCACTCTGGGACTGCTGTAGGGAATGGACGCCAAGAGCCCACGGAGGAGTTGGGGAGGGGGCAGGGGGAAACAGAGGCGAGGACAGCGAGGGATCTAGGTGGAGGCGCTGGAGAGAGCGTCTGGTGTCCCAGAATGCCTCAGAGGAGCCAGCGGGGGACAGTCGAGGCCCAGGGACCTGTGGAATGTGAAAAGGCGGGAAATCCAGAGCAAGGCAGGCTGGGAAAGGGGGCGTTGGTGGCCAATTCAAAGGGACCTAGGGGCGTTTCCTGGGCGGTGAGCTCCCTTGGCACTGCTGAGGGCCCCTGATTGATCACCCGGGATTGATCCCACCCCCCGCTGAGAGGGAGGGGCCACAAACCAAAGCCCCCGAACTGCCCGCCACCCCAACGGGGATCTTGGCGGTCCGGGCACAGCCGTGCCCGGGAAAAGCCCACTCACTCCACGGGACTCCGTCCAGGGTCTCTGCTTGGAAAGAGGCCAGGGGCGGCCCCCTCCATCTACCCACCCAAACCTTATTGACGTCAATGGGGCGGAGCCGCCTCCCGCTTTCCAGAGTCCTGAGCTGCTGGGTCCCCGCCCACTCGGCCAGCAGTCTGCAGCATGCCCGTGTGCCTCTCCCACCATGGCTTCGTCCGGCTCCTCCAGCACCTCAAGCAGTACGTTTGCCCTCGGTCCCTGTGGTCGGATCACATCTCAGGGGATTTGCGGGTGGCCTGGGCAAGGGCTCTCGGCCAACGTGTTGACCCCCTCCCACCCGAGAACGGCGGGGACCCATCGGCCAGGCCCGGGGTTCCGAGGCGTCAGGTGTGCCCAAATTCGGAGGGCCTGGCATCGTTCGTTCATCTTGCTCCTTTGGCACACGCATGGCTTCTCCGTTCTCTTTTCTGGGAAGACAGTGTTGTTTCAGGGGGCGTGCTCGGGGGGCGGGGCCGGGGTTGGGTGGTGGTGGAGCAGGTGCTGTGCTGGGGATGAGGCCCTTTATCTCATCATTCTTCCTGTGGGAATGGGGAGTCGGGGAGCTCTGTGGCCTTGCTG
>NW_017200632.1:0-6950 GCF_001704415.2 Capra hircus
GGAAACAGGTTTCCCTGGAATGGACTGAGACATCTGGGGGGACTCTGGGAATGGGGTGCAACGAATCTGGAGTTCCTCTCGCCTTTCCTGTGGATAGCGCCTCCTCTTGAGATGAGTCGGGGGAACTCCGGGAATACTTGACCGACCACTCAGTGAAAGGATCCCTCCTCTCGAGCTAGGAGGCAGTAACGGGGCTACTCTGGATGTGGGCGGGACTCTCCTGCTTTCTCTCGAGTGGAGAGGTGTATTTCGGGGAACTTCTTGAGTTGCAGCTAGGGTTTGAAGCCCCGTTTGTTAGTTCCAGACGCTTGTTGAATAGCCTCGAGACGCGTCATCGGATATGGGCCACATCTCGCCTGGAGGGGGGAGAACCTCCTGGATTTTCTCGAGTTGCAGCAGGAGCTCTCGACTTACGACTTGGACCTCAGAGACCCGCTCTGTTGCCTCATGAAAGGCCAGTCCCCATGCAAGTTGCTCGGGGCACTCTCCACAGGAAACAAGAGAGGAACTCCAGTGTCGTGCCACCATTCCCAGAGTCCCACAGATGTCTCAGTCCATTCCAGGGAAACCTGTTTTCCTTGCACTGCCTTGACTTTCAAGCCTAGGATCGACTCACACCACGGTGGCACGTGGGACAGCCCACTGGAAAGCCTCGAGGGAAAGCCACAGATCCCTTGATCCACGCGAAGGGAAGCATGACACTGCTAGGGACCCACTCCCCTGGGGAGTCACTCTGGTGGGCTCAGGAAAGGCCAGTCCCCATGCGAGTTGCTCGGGGGCCTCTCGGGATTCCTCTCCGTCGATGCTGGGGCCTAAGACCTTGTGTGGACTCAGTTCCAGAACGTGAGGATTCCTCTCCAATGCCGGCATGGATCTTGGGGAACTTCTAGAGCCTCCCGAGGGGAGTCAGTACTCATCTCGAGAGGGGGCATGCACGTGCGATTTCCTCCCGAGCTGTAGCAGCAGTGTCACGCTTCCCTTCGCGAGAATCAAGGGATCTGTGTCTTTCCCTCGAGGCTTTCCCACGAGGCTTTCCCACGAGCTTTCCCACAGGGATGTCCCACGTGCCACCGTTGTGTGAGTTGATCCTCGGCTTGAAAGTCGAGGCAGTGCAGGGAAAACAGGTTTCCCTGGAATGGACTGATACATCTGGGGGGACTCTGGGAATGGTGGCACGACCCTGGAGTTCCTCTCGCCTTTCCTGTGGAGAGCGCCTCTCTTGAGATGCGACGGGAACGCCGGGAATTCTTTCCTGACCACGCAGGGAAAGGATCCTCCTCTCGAGCTAGGAGGCGGAAACGGGGCTCCTCTGGATGTGGGTGGGACTCTCGTGCTTCCTCTCGGGTGGAGACTGGTATGTCAGGGATCTTCTTGAGTTGCAGCAAGGTTGTGAAGGACCCTTTGGAATTTCCAGAGGTTAGGTGTGATTAGCCTCGAGACACCTCAGCGGAAATGGGCCTCATCTCGCCTGGTGGGTAGAACCTCCTGGATTTTCTCGAGTTGCGGCAGGTGCTCTCGACTTACGACGGGGACCTCAGGGACCCGCTCTGGTGGCCTCAGGAAACGCCAGTCCCCATGCGTGTTGCTAGGGGCCTCTCGGGATTCCTCTCCTGCCGATGCCGATGCTTAAGACCTTGTGTGGAGTCGTGCCGGAACCTGAGGATTCCTCTCCAGTGCTGACATGGACCTTGGGGTATTTCTGGAGTCTCCTCAGGGGAGTCAGTCCTTGTCTCGAGTGGGGGCATGCACGTGCGCTTTCCTCCCGAGCTGTAGCAGCAGTGTCACGCTTCCCTTCGAGTGTATCCTAGAATCAGTGGCTTTCCCTCGAGGCTTTCCACGAGGCTTTCCCACGACGCTTTCCCACCAGGCTTCCCACGACGCTTTCCCACAGTGATGTCCCACGTGCCACCGTGGTGTCAGTCGATCCTCGGCTTGAAAGTTGAGGCAGTGCAGGGAAAACAGGCTTCCGTGGAATGGACTGAGACATCTGGGGGATCTGGGAAAGGTGGACCACACTGGAGTTCCTCTCGCCTTTCCTGTGGAGTGCGCCCCCTCTTGAGATGTAACGGGAACGCCGGGAATTCTTTCACGACCACGCAGGGAAAGGATCCCTCCTATCGAGCTATGAGGCGGAAACGGGGCTCCTCTGGATGTGGGCGGAACTCTCGTGCTTCCTCTCGAGTGGAAACGGAATGTCGGGAACTTCTTGAGTTGCAGAAATGTGAAGGACCCTTTGGAACTTCCAGAGGTTAGGTGTGATTAGCCCTCGAGACGTCCTCAGCGAGAAATGGGCCTCATCTCGCCTGGAAGGGGAGAACCTCCTGGATTTTCTCGAGTTGCGGCAGGCGCTCTCGACTTACGACGGGGTCCTCAGGGACCCGCTCTGGTGGCCTCAGGAAAGGCAGTCCCCATGCGAGTTTCTCGGTGGGCCTCTCGGGGCCTCTCGGGTTTCCTCTCCCGTCGATAGCTGGGGCCTAAGACCTTGTGTGGAGTCAGTGCCGGAACCTGAGGAATCCTCTCCAGTGCTGACATGGATCTTGGGGTACGTCTGGAGTCTCCCCAGGGGAGTTCAGTCCTCGTCTCGAGTGGGGGCATGCACATGCGCTTTCCTCCCCAGCTGTAGCAGCAGTGTCACGCTTCCCTTCGAGAGGAATCAAGGGATCTGTGGCTTTCCCTCGAGGCTTTCCCACGAGGTTTTCCCACGAGGCTTTCCCACTGGGCTGTCCCACGTGCCACCGTGGTGTGAGTCGATCCTCGGCTTGAAAGTTGAGGCAGTGCAGGGAATACAGGTTTCCCTGGAATGGACTGAGACATCTGGGCGACTCTGGGAATGGTGGCACGACCCTGGGAGTTCCTCTCGCCTTTCCTGTGGAGAGCGCCTACTCTTGAGATGCGACGGGAACGCCGGGAATTCTTTCCCGACCACGCAGGGAAAGGATCCCTCCTCTCGAGCTAGGAGGCGGAAACGGGGCTCCTCTGGGATGTGGGCGGGACTCTCGTGCTTCCTCTCGAGTGGAGTCGGGAATGTTGCGGAACTTCTTGAGTTCCAGCAAGGGTGTGAAGGACCCTTTGGAAGTTCCAGAGTTTAGGTGTGATTAGCCTCGAGACGCTCAGCGGAAATGGGCCTCATCTCGCCTGGAGGGGAGAACCTCCTGGATTTTTCTCGAGTTAAGGCAGGTGCTCTTGACTTACGACGGGACCTCAGGGACCCGCTCTGGTGGCCTCAGGAAAGCCAGTCCCCTTGCGAGTTGCTCGGGGCCTCTCGGGGGTCTCTCGGGATTCCTCTCCAGTCGATATCGGGGCCTAAGACCTTGTGTGGAGTCGGTGCCAGACCTGAGGTTTCCTCTCCAGTTCTGACATGGATCTTGGGGTACTTCTGGAGTCTCCCCAGCGGAGTCCAGTCCTCGTCTCGAGTGGGGGCATGCACGTGCGATTTCCTCCCGAGCTGTAGCCGCAGTGTCACCCTTTCCTTCACGTGGAACAAGGGATCTGTGGCATTCCCTCGAGGCTTTCCCACGAGGCTTTCCCCACGAGGCTTTCCCACAGGGCTGTCCCACGTGCCACCGTGGTGTGAGTCTATCCTCGGCTTGAAAGTCAAAACAGTGCAGAGAAAACAGGTTTCCCTGGAATGGACTGAGACATCTGGGGGACTCTGGGAATGCTGGCATGACCCGGAGTTCCTCTCGCCTTCCTGTGGAGAGCGCCTCCTCTTGAGTTGCGACAGGAACGCCGGGAATTCTTTCTCGAGCACGCAGGGAAAGGATCCCTCCTCTCGAGCTAGGAGGTGGAAACGGGGCTCCTCTGGATGTGGTCCGGGACTCTCGTGCTTCCTCTCGAGTGGAGACGGGTATGTCAGGGAATTTCTTGAGTTGCAGCAAGGGTGTGAAGGATCCTTTGGAAGTTCCAGAGGTCAGGTGTGATTAGCCTCGAGGACGCCTCAGCGGAAATGGGCCTCATCTCGCCTGGAGGGGCAGAAACCTCCTTGGATTTTCTCGAGTTGTGGTCAGGTGCTCTGACTTACGACGGGGACCTCAGGGACGCGCCCAGGTGGCATCGGTAAAGGAAATTTCCTTGCGAGTTACTCGGGGCCGTCTCGGGATTCCTCTCCCGTCGATGCCGGGGCCTAAGACCTTGTGTGGAGTCGGTGCCAGGACCTGAGGATTCCTCTACCAGTGCTGACATGGATCTTTGGGTACTTTCTGGAATCTCCCCAGGGAAGTCAATCCTTGTCTCGAGTTGGGTCATGCACGTGCCCTTTACTCCCGAGCTGTAGCAGCATGTGTCACGCTTCCCTTCGCGGTGGAACAAGGATCTGGGGCATTCCCTCGAGGCTTTCCCAAAAGGCTTTCCCCCTGAGGCTTTCCCACAGGGCTGTCCCACGTGCCACCGTGTTGTGAGTCGATCCTCCGGCTTGAAAGTCGAGGCAGTGCGGGAAAACTGGTTTCCCTGGAATGGACTGAGGCATCTGGGGGACTCTGGGAATGGTGGCACGTCCTGGAGTTCCTCTCGCCTTTCCTGTGGAGAGCGCCTCCACTTGAGATGCGATCGGGAACGCCGGGAATTCTTTCCCGACAACGCGGGAAAGGATCCGTCCTCTCGAGCAAGGAGGCGGAAACGGGGCTCCTCTGGATGTGGGCGGGACTCTCGTGCTTCCTCTCTAGTGGAGTCGGGTATGTCGTGGAACTTCTTGAGTTGCCAGCATGGGTGTGAAGGACCCTTTGGAAGTTCCAGAGTTTAGGTGTGATTAGCCTGGAGACGCCTCAGCGGAAATGGGCCTCATCTCGCCTGGAGGGGAGAACCTCCTGGATTTTCTCGAGTTGCGGCAGGTGCTCTCGACTTACGACAGGGACCTCAGGGACCCTCTCTGGTGGCCTCAGGAAGGGCCAGTCCCCATGCGAGTTACTCGGTGGCCTCTCGGGGCCTCTCGGGTTTCCTCTCCCGTCGATGCTGGGGCCTAAGACCTTGTGTGGAGTCAGTGCCGGAACCTGAGGATCCTCTCCAGTGCTGACATGGATCTTGGGGTACTTCTGGAGTCTCCCCACGGGAGTCAGTCCTCGTCTCGAGTGGGGGCATGCACATGCGCTTTCCTCCCCAGCTGTAGCAGCAGTGTCACGCTTCCCTTCGAGTGGATCAAGGGATCTGTGGCTTTCCCTCGAGGCTTTCCCACGAGGTTTTCCCACGAGGCTTTCCCACAGGGCTGTCCCACGTGCCACCGTGGTGTGAGTCGATCCTCGGCTTGAAAGTTGAGGCAGTGCAGGGAATACAGGTTTCCGCTGGAATGGACTGAGATATCTGGGCGACTCTGGGAATGGTGGCACGACCCTGGAGTTCCTCTCGCCTTTCCTGTGGAGAGCGCCTCATCTTGAGATGCGACGGGAACGCCGGGAATTCTTTCCCGACCACGCAGAAAAGGATCCCACCTCTCGAGCTAGGAGGCGGAAACGGGGCTCCTCTGGATGTGGGCGGGACTCTCGTGCTTCCTCTCGAGTGGAGTCGGGAATGTTGCGGAACTTCTTGAGTTCCAGCAAGGGTGTGAAGGACCCTTTGGAAGTTCCAGAGTTTAGGTGTGATTAGCCTCGAGACGCCTCAGCGGAAATGGGCCTCATCTCGCCTGGAGGGGAGAACCTCCTGGATTTCCTCGAGTTGCGCAGGTGCTCTTGACTTACGACGGGGACCTCAGGGACCCGCTCTGGTGGCCTCAGGAAAGGCCAGTCCCCTTGGGAGTTGCTCGGGGGCCTCTCGGGGGTCTCTCGGGATTCCTCTCCAGTCGATATCGGGGCCTAAGACCTGGTGTGGAGTCGGTGCCAGACCTGAGGTTTCCTCTCCAGTTCTGACATGGATCTTGGGGTATTTCTGGAGTCTCCCCAGCGGAGTCAGTCCTCGTCTCGAGTGGGGGCATGCACGTGCGATTTCCTCCCGAGCTGTAGCCGCAGTGTCACCCTTTCCTTCACGTGGAACAAGGGATCTGTGGCATTCCCTCGAGGCTTTCCCACGAGGCTTTCCCACGAGGCTTTCCCACAGGGCTGTCCCACGTGCCACCGTGGTGTTAGTCTATCCTCGGCTTGAAAGTCAAAACAGTGCAGAGAAAACAGGTTTCCCTGGAATGGACTGAGACATCTGGGGGACTCTGGGAATGCTGGCATGACCCCGGAGTTCCTCTCGCATTTCCTGTGGAGAGCGCCTCCTCTTGAGTTGCGACAGGAACACCGGGAATTCTTTCTCGAGCACGCAGGAAAGGATCCCTCCTCTCGAGCTAATAGGTGGAAACGGGGCTCCTCTGGATGTGGTCGGGACTCTCGTGCTTCCTCTCGAGTGGAGACGGGTATGTCAGGGAACTTCTTGAGTTGCAGCAAGGGTGTGAAGGACCCTTTGGTAGTTCCTTAGGTAAAGTGTGATTAGCCTCGAGATACCTCAGCGGAAATGGGCCTCATGTCGCCTGGAGGGGAGAACCTCCTGGATTTTCTCGATTTGCGACAGGTGCTCTCGACTTACGACGGGTACCACAGCGGAACCGCTCTGGTGGCCTCAGGAAAGGCCAGTCCCATGCGAGTTGCTCGGGGGCCTCTCGGGATTCCTCTCACGTCGATGCCAGGGCCTAAGACCTAGTGTGGAGTCGGTGCCAGAACCTGAGGATTCCTCTCCAGTGCTGACATGGATCTTGGGGTATTCTGGAGTCTCCCCAGGGAGTCAGTCCTCGTCTCGAGGGGGCATGCACGTGCTTTCCTCCCGAGCTGTAGCCGCAGTGTCACCCTTTCCTTCACGTGGAACAAGGGATCTGTGGCATTCCCTCGAGGCTTTCCAAGGCTTTCCACGAGGCTTTCCCACGAGGCTTTCCCACAGGGCTGTCCCACGTGCCACCGTGGTGTGAGTCGATCCTCGGCTTGAAATCAGGCAGTGCAGGGAAAACTGTTTTCCCTGGAATGGACGCAGACATTTGGAACTCGGGGAAA
>NW_017200633.1:0-6949 GCF_001704415.2 Capra hircus
ACACTGCTGCGAAGGAAAGCGGACGTGCATGCCCCCTCTCGAGACGAGGACTGACTCCCCTGGGGAGACTCCAGAAGTACCCCAAGATCCATGTCAGCACTACAGAGGAAATCCTCAGGTTTCGGCACTGAATCCACACAAGTTCTTAGGCCCCAGCATAGACTGGAGAGGAATCCCGAGAGGCACCCGAGCAATTCGCGTGGGGAGTGTCCTTTCCTGAGGCCACCAGAGCGGGTCCCTGAGGTCCCCGTCGAAAGTCGAGAGCACCTGCCGCAACTCGAGAAAATCCAGGCTGTTCTCCCCTCCTGCAACTTGAGGACCATTTCCACTGAGGCGTCTCGAGGCTAATCACACCTAACCTCTGGAACTTCCAAAGGGTCCTTCACACCCTTGCTGCAACTCAAGAAGTTCCCCGACATACCCGTCTCCTCTCGATAGAAGCACGAGGGTCCCCCACATCCAGAGGAGCCCCTTTCCGCCTCGTAGCCCGAGATGTGGGATCCTTTCCCTGCGTAGTCAGGAAAGAATTCCCGCGTTCCCGTCGCATCTCAAGTGGAGGCGCTCTCCACAGGAAATGCGAGAGGAACTCCAGAGTCGTGCCACCATTCCAAGAGTCCCTAGATGTCTCAGTCCATTCCAGAGGAACCTGTTTTCCCTGCACTGCCTCGACTTTCACGCCGAGGTTCGACTCACACTTCGGCGGCATGTGGGACAGCCCTCTGGATAGCCTCGTGGTAAAGCCTGGAGGAAAAAGCCACAGATCACTTGATCCACGCGACCGGAAGCGTGACACTGCTGCTACAGCTCGGGAGGAAAGCGCACGTGCATGCCCCCATTCGAGACGAAGACTGACTTCCCTGGGGGCTCCAGAAGTACCCCAAGATCCATGTCAGCACTGTAGAGGAATCCTCAGGTTCCTGCCCCAACTCCTCACAAGGTCTTTTTTTTTCCTTTCCTTTTTACTCTTTTCTTTGCATTTATTTAAAACACAGTTCTCAAAACTTTTGAGTGAAATTGGGCCTCCTTTGGTAAGCAAAGAACCTGAAAGTAGTATTTAAAAAATGAACAGGCAAAGTCTTCAGATCATCCACAACACAGGTGTAGTGTTCCCTTCTTTTTTCTCAAAACTCTGAAGCACCCAGTTTTTCCATATAGTCTTAAAAGCTAGAAGAACAAGAGTACATTTGTGGTGGAATATTATTTTCACTTGCTGATTACTAATTGAAATACCATTATCCCCTTCTAACAGCTTTAAGAAATAGCCTTTTTAAGGCATACATTGTGCAACTCATCTTATTCCCTGCTATGTATAATACAGATTACATAAAGGCTGACAAAGTCACATTTATATAAGCATTAAGCATTTGCTGTATTGAAAGATCTTTAGTTTTTAACACTAGCAGTATAGAGTTACAGAGCGTAATTTTTATCACTTAACTGCAGGTATATTAAGTATGGTATGTTTCATGGACTCGAGGAAAACGGGCATTTTTTTCTTTAATTTACTACTGACAATCTAATCAGAACAGTTCTCCTAAGCATTGATATGTTAGAAAGAAAAGTAAAAACCAAACGTTATTGTTGCTTTTTGCCATTTGGTAGCATTTTACACACAGGCTTCAATCTTCAGAATACCCTGTATTCAGTAGAAAAACCATTTAAATGAAGTTCTGTACAATAGAAACTTCTCAGCAGTCAAAATTTTAGACTGTAAAAAAATACATGTAAAACATACTTTTCTGAAAACACTTAACTTTGAACAAAGCACCGAACTACACAAATGCAGAATGAAACAGCATTTCAACTCCACCAAAAGTAGTCATCATAAAAGGTGTAAAAGTCACCTAACTTCACCAGGCACTGTTCACTTTTTAAACAGGAGACAATAAAAAAATATTGTCCACAAACAATATCCCAACTCTAGGGCAGGTTTCAGAAAGTCTTCATCTTCATGCTTTAATAGCGACGAGGTGAGTATGATCGAGATCTGGAACGTGATCTGTATCCTCCACGACTATAGTAGGGAGAAGGTGACCGTCTTCTGTATTTCTGATCCCTGTCTTGAGCAGCTCTCCATCCTCCTCCTCCTCCTCCTCCTCCTCTGTACGATCTGCTGTAATAGTCCCGATCATCATAGCCTCGATCATATCCTCTGTCATAGTAATCTCGACGGCGTGAGCTGCCATAGGTAGGTCTCCCCATGTAAATTCCTGCTGTTGGAGTATGTGGTCTTTTCGTTATGGAGAAGTCAACTCTGATCCTACATCCATCAAGCTCCATTCCATTGGCACGCTCTTTTGCTTCCTTGGCATCATCTACATTTTCAAAGTATACAAAGGCAAATCCTCTTGAACGTCTAGACTGCTGGTCATATACAATAGATACATCAGCAATTGGGCCATATTTAGAGAACATTTCTCTTAGATCTCTTTCTGTAGTATACAAGCTCAATCCAAATACTCCAAGACAACAGTTAGGATCAGGATTTGCCTGATTCCCAACATGACGCCAGCGAGTAGACATGGGAGAATGACTGTGGCTATGCCGTCTTCGATAATCTCTGCTGTAAGATCTGCTACGAGATCTTCTATGGGACCCGGGACCGAGATCGTGACCTTGTATAATGCCTCCGAGAACTTCTTCTGGATCTAGACCTAGATTCCGATCTGGACCTGGACTTTGATCTGGAACGCCTGGAATCTTCCTTGGAGCGAGACCTTGCAGGGGTATGACTTGCAGATTTCCAGATCCATGAGCACTTCCGCTTCTGGAAGCAGAACGGGATTCCCCTCGCCGTAGTTCTCCTCGCCGCTGTCGCTCATGACTTTCACTGCTGTCGCCGCTCGATGTGCTTCAATCGAAGCTGCCAACCTCTCGCACCTTCAGTGTAGAGGCTCCGCCGCAGCCTCACACCACACACCGGTGCCCCAGGCACTGAGAACCGAAACGCTCCGCGCCGCCTCCGCTCGGGCTCTCCACACAAGGTCTTAGGCCCCGGCATCGACGTGAGAGGAATCCTGAGAGGCCCCCTAGCAACTCCCATGGGCACTGGCCTTTTCTGAGGCCACAGGAGCGGGTCCCTGAGGTCCCCATGCTAAGACGAGAGCACCTGCTCCAACTCAAGATAATCCAGGAGGTTCTCCCTCAGGCGAGATGAGGCCCATTTCCCCTGAGGCATCTCGAGGCTAATCACACTAACCTCTGGAACTTCCAAAGGGTCTTTGACACCCCTGCTGCAAGTCAAGAAGATCACCGACATACCCGTCTCCACTCGAGATGAAGCACGAGGGTCCCGCCCATCCAGAGGAGCCCCGTTTCCGCCTCGTATCTAGAGAGGAGGGATCCTTTCCCTGCGTGGTCGGGAAAGAATTCCTGGCGTTCCCGTCGCATCTCAAGAGGAAGTGCTCTCCACAGGAAAGGCCAGAGGAACTCCAGGGTCGTGCCACCATTCCAAGAGTTCCCCAGATGTCTCAGTCCATTCAGAGGAACCTGTTTTCCCTGCACTGCCATGACTTTCACGCCGAGGATCGTCTCTCACCCAAGGTGGCATGTGGGACAGCCCTGTGGGAAGCCTCATGGGAAAGCCTAGAGGGAAAGCCACAGATCCCTTGATCCACGCGACGGGAAGCGTGACACTGCTGCTACCGCTCAGGGAAAGCGCACGTGCATGCCCCACTCGAGACGAGGACTGACTCCCCTGGGGAGACTCCAGAAGTACCACAAGATCCATGTCAGCACTGGAGAGGAATCTTCAGGTTCCAGCCCCGACTTCACACAAGGTCTTAGGCCCGGCATCGACAGGAGAGGAATCCTGAGAGGCCCCTAGAAACTTGAATGGGGACTGGCCTTTCCTGAGGCACCAGAGCTGGCCCTGAGGTCCCCGTCGTAAGTCGAGAGCACCTGCCGCAACTCGAGAAAATCCAGGAGGTTCTCCCCTCCAGGCGAGATGAGGCCCATTTCCACTGAGGTGTCTCGAGGCTAATCACACCTAACCTCTGGAACTTCCAAAGGTACTTTACACCTTGCTGCAACTCAAGAAGTTCCCCGACATACCCGTCTCCACTCGAGAATAAGCAAGATGGTCCCCCCACATCCACAGGAGGCGCGTTTCCGCCTCGTCGCTCGAGATGAGGGATCCTTTCCTTCTGGGGGACCAGCGTGAGGAATTCCGCCTATGGCAAAGGTCATGAGGAAGGAGGCTTGGCATGCGCAAGGCGTGATCAAGCTCAGGTAACCCCCTGTTCCCGAGCATCGAACCCCAAAACCAGAGTCTGTTTTATGCTCTCACCTACACTTCTGACTTTACGGGGGGCTCTCCCCATAACTGTTTCTCTCGGGAAAGAAGTAAACGTGCAGCTTCAAGGCAATAAATATTCTTGGGCATGACAAGAGTGTTTCAGCTTGCCGACTCCTCTGAAGGTTATCTAGCCCCACCTTTATAGGTTTGTCCGGCCACATGTGATTGTTTACAGCCTCCCAACCTGAGAGGCATGAGATGTTTTAGACTTACTAAAGGCAAATTATTTTGGGAGTTAGAAATTATTAGTATAGTTGGTTTAGGAATTATATTGGTGAAGGTTCTTCATTTGTTGTGTCAAAAATTGCTGCTAATTCCCTGCTCTGGGTGGGACAAGGATATTTTAGGTCAAACCTCTCTGCTGACAGACCAGCTTGTGTGACAGGATTATCCATACTGCTGCCACTAGGCACAAGATTGTTTACTACCTCTCAACTGTAAACAGCACAGAGAGTTTTGGAGTATTTTGAGAGTCTTAATTAGCATAGGACTTTTTCTTCTTGTTGAGTCAATGATTGCCACCAGGCCTCCATATCCTTAGGCACTTGGGAATATATTAATCAATGTATTTGGAATATAGCAAAGGAAATATAGCAGTTTTTGATGTTAGCAATACTAGACTTTTTTGAGTTAATGGATTTTCACTTTTGTAATAGATCACTGTACTTTGTTATATATCACTGTGTCCTTTCTATGTAAGAATGTAACTTTATCATATCTTAAGACTAAATAGATCTTAAGGGGAGAATTGATGAAAGGATTTTCATTTGTTAGGCTGATGTTTGCTGATAAATCTCCATGTTCCCTACCCTTATAATGAATATAACTAGTATATAGGAGAAATAAGTATTAACCTTTAAGCATATAGGAGAAATAAGAATTCACCTTTAAGACTAATCATGTTAACCTTGGGTTAAATAAATTCCTTTCTTGATTGTAACTCACTACACCCTCACCCTATAGGAATGTAACTTTATTTGGAGGGGTGCCTGGTTTAAGAAAAAACACCCTTGGAAGAAATAAGTTTATTTGGTTATCAGAAAGAAAGGATCATAAAATGTCAGCAGGTCTCATTCATGGCCAGAAGATGATGTAAGATCCCTAAGACCTTTTTTTATACATTTATGTGAAGCACCTGATTTTGATAAAGGTCAGGATGCCGACTCCTGCGTGACTCTGTATTCATCCCTATGTGTAACAAGAGGTATACAAGCAAAACCAAAAATAAAGAAATCAGATCAGTTTCCGGAAAGACTGATTCCCCATGTCGCTTCTTTTTTGCTCCCGTTTTTCTGGCTGAATTCTCTACTGGAGGATGGATGCTATTCCACGTAATCCAAGTTATTCAGCCTCTTTTTCTCCAATAATCTTCCTACTACACTATCCATTTCTAATCTCTTTATATCTGGGATTAAATATGTATATTTCCAAAGACGACGACTACGTCCCCACCTTCGAATCACCTGGATCCACCGGGGCTGGACCACGGCACTTTCCCTGCTTGGTCGGGAAAGAATTCCCGGCGTTCCCACCGCATCTCAAGAAGAGGCGCTCTCCACAGGAAAGGCGAGAGGAACTCCAGGGTCGTGCCACAATTCCAAAGAGTCCCCAGATGTCTCAGTCCATTCCAGAGGAACCTGTTTTCCTGCACTGCCTTGATTTTCACGCCGAGGATCGACTGGCACCATGGTGGCACGTGGGACAGCGATGTGGGAAAGCCTCGTGGGAAAGCCTCGAGGGAAAGCCCCGTGGAAATACCTCGAGGGAAAGACACAGATCTCTTGATCCACGCGACGGGCAGCGTGACACTGCTACTGCAGCTCGGGAGGTAAGCGTTCTTGCATGATCCGCTGAGAAGAGGACTGACACCCCTGGGGAGACTCAAGAAGTACCCAAGAACCATGTCAGCACGGGAGAGGAATCCTCAGGTACCGGCCTCGACTTCACACAAGGTCTTAGGCCCACCATCGACGGAGAGGAATCCCGAGAGGCCCGTAGCCACTCGGATGGGAACTGGCCTTTCCTGACGCCACCAGAGCGGGTCCCTGAGGTCCCAGCGTACGTTGAGAACACCTGCCACAATTCGAGAAAAATCCAGGAGGTTCTCCCTCCAGGCAAGATGAGGCCAATTTCCGCTGAGGCTCTCGAGGCTAAATCACACTAAACTCTGGAAATTCCAAAGGTTCCTTCAACAACCTTGCTGAAACTCAAGAAGTTCCCGCGACATACCGTCTCCACTCCAGAGGAAGCACGAGGGTCCCGCCCACATCCAGAGGAGCCCCGTTTCTGCCTCGGACTCGAGATGACGGATCCTTTCCCTGCTTGGTCGGAAAAGAATTCCCGGCGTTCCCGTCCCATCTCAAGAGGAGGCGCTCTCCCACAGGAAAGGCGAGCGGAACTCCAGGGTCGTACCACCATTTCCAAGAGTCCCCCAGATGTCTCAGTCCATTCCAGAGGAACCTGTTTTCCCTGCACTGCCTCGACTTTCAAGCCGAGGATCGACTCACACCATGGTGGCAGGTGGGACAGCCCTGTGGGAAAGACTCTTGGGAAAGCCTTGAAGGAAAGACTTGAGTGAAAGCTACAGATCCCTTGACCACGCGTTAGGAAGCGTGACACTGCTGCTACAGCTCGGGAGGAAAAGCGCACGTG
>NW_017200634.1:0-6949 GCF_001704415.2 Capra hircus
CCCTGGGGAGACTCCAGAAGTACCCCAAGATCCATGTCAGCACAGGAGAGGAATGCTCAGGTTCCGGCACGGACTCCACACAAGGTCTAGACCCCGGAATCTACGGGAGAGGAATCCCGAGAGCCCCAGAGCAATTCCCATGGGGACTGGCCTTTCCTGAGGGCACCAGGGTGGGCCCTGAGGTCCCATCGTAAGTCGAGAGCACCTGCCGCAACTCGAGAAAATCCAGGAGGTTCCGCAATCCAGGCGAGATGAGGCCCATTTCCGCTGAGGCAACAAGAGGTAATCACACTTAAACTCTGGAACTTCCAAAGGGTCCTTCACACCCTTGCTGCAACTCAAGAAGTTCCCTGACATACCCGTCTCTACTCAAGAGGATCCCAAGGGTCCCGCCCATATCCAGAGTGGCCCCGTTTCCGCCTGCTAGCTCGAGAGGAGGGATCCTTTCCCTGCGTGGTCGGAAAGTATCCTAGCGTTCCCGTCTCATCTCAAGCGTAGGCGCTCTCCACAGGAAAGGCGAGAGGAACTCCAGTATCACGCCCATTCCCAGAGTCCCCTGGATGTCTCAGTCCATTCCAGGGAAAACTTTTTTCCCTGCACTGCCTCGACTTTCAAGCTGAGGATCGACTCACACCACGGTGGAATGTGGGACAGCCCTGTGGGAAAGCCTCGTGGGAAAGCCTCGTGGAAAGCCTCTTGGGAAAGCCTCGAGGGAAAGCCACAGATCCCATGATCCACGCGAAGGGAAGCGTGACACTGCTGCTACAGCTCGGGAGGAAAACCCACGTGCATATCCCACTCGCGAAGAGAAATGACTCCCCTGGGAGACTCCAGAGGTACCAAGATCCATGTCAGCACTGGAGAGGAATCCTCCGTTTCCGACACCGACTCCACAAAAGGTCTTAGGCCCCGGCATCGTCTCCAGAGGAATCTCGAGAGGCCCCCGAGCAACTCGCATGGGGACTGGCCTTTCCTGAGGCCACCAGAGCGGGTCCCTGAGTTCCCCGTCGTAAGTCTAGAGCACCTTACGCAACTCGAGAAAATCCAGGAGGTTCTCCCCTCCAGGCGAGATGAGGCCCATTTCCGCTGAGGCGTCTCGAGGCTCATCACACCTAACCTCTGGAACTTCCAAAAGGTCTATCACACCCTTGCTGCAAATCAAGAAGTTCCCCAACTTACCTGTCTCCACTCGAGAGGAAGCACGAGAGTCCCCCTCATCCAGAGGAGCCCCGTTTCTGCCTCCTAGCTCGAGGGCAGGGATCCTTTCCCTGCGTGGACGGGAAAGAATTCCCGGCGTTCCCGTCGCATCTCAAGAGGAGGCGCTCTCCACAGGAAAAGCAAGAGGAATTCCAGGGTCGTGTCACCATTCCAGAGTCCCCCAGATGTCTCAGTCCATTCCAGGGAAACCTGTTTTCCCTACACTGCCTCGACTTTCAACCCGAGGATCGACTCACAACACGGTGGAACGTGGGACAGCCCTGTGGGAAAGCTCGTGGGAAAGCCTAGCGGGAAAGCCTCGAGGGAAATCCACAGATGCCGCGGTCCAGGCGAACGGAAGCGCAACACTGCTGCTACAGCTGGGGAGGAAAGCACACGTGCATGTCCCCACTCGAGACGAGGACTGACTCCCCTGGGGAGACTCCAGAAGTACCCCAAGATCCATGTCAGCACTGGAGAGCAATCCTCAGGTTCCGGCACCGACTCCACACAAGGTCTTATGCCCGGCATCGACGAGAGAGGAATCCCGAGAGGCACCCGAGCAATTCGCATGGGGACTGGCCTTTCGTGAGGCCACCAGAGCGGGTCCCTGAGGTACCCGTCGTAAGCCGAGAGCGCCTGCCACAACTCAAGAAAATCCAGGAGTTTCTCCCCTCCAGGCGAATGAGGCCCATTTCCACTGAGGTGTTTCGAGGCTAATCACACCTAACCTCTGAAAATTCCAAAACGGTCCTTCACGCCATTGCTGCAACTCAAGAAGTTCCCCGACATACCCGTCTCCACTCGAGAGGTAGCACGACAGTCACGAACACATCCAGAGGAGCCCAGTTTCCGCCTCCTAGCTCGAGAGGAGGGATCCTTACCGTGCGTTTTCGGGAAAGAATTCCCGGCGTTCCGTCGCATCTCAAGAGGAAGCGCTCTCCACAGGAAAGGCGAGAGGAACTCCAGGGTCGTGCCACCATTCCCAGAGTCCCCAGAGGTCTCAGTCCATTCCAGGGAAACCTGTTTTCCATGCACTGCCATGACTTTCAAGCCGAGAAACGACTCACACAACGGTGGCATTTGGGACAGCCGTGTGGGAAACCCTCGTGGGAAAGCCTCGAGGGAAAGCCACAGATCCCTTGCTGCCCCGCGAAGGGAAGCGCGACACTGCAGCTAGAGCTCAGGAGTAGAGCCCACCTGCATGGCCCCATTCGAGACGAGGACTGACTCCCGTGGGAGACTCCAGAAGTACCCCAAGATCCATGTCAGCGCTGGAGAGGAATCCTCAGGTTCCGGCACCCACTCCACACGAGATCGTAGGCCCCGGCATCGACGGGAGAGGAATTCCGAGAGGTCCCGAGTAACTCGCATAGGGAATGGCCTTTCCAGAGGCCACCAAATCAGGTCCCTGAGGTCCCGTCGTAAGTCGAGAGCACCTGTCGCAACTCGAGAAAATCCAGGAGGTTCTCCCCTCCAGGCGAGATGAGGCCCATTTCCGCTGAGGCGACTCGAGGCTAATCACACCTAACCTCTGAAACTTCCAAAGGGTCCTTCACGTCCTTGCTGCAACTCAAGAATTTCCCCGACATACCTGTCTCCACTCGAGAGGAAGCACGAGAGTCCTGCCCACATCCAGAGGAGCCCCGTTTCCGTCTCCTACTCGAGAGGAGGGATCCATTCCCTGCGTTGTCGGGAAAGAATTCCCGGTGTTCCTGTAGCATCTCAAGAGGAGGCGCTCTCCACAGGAAAGGCGAGAGGAACTCCAGGGTCGTGCCACCATTCCCAGAGTCCCCAGATGTCTCAATCCATTCCAGGGAAACCTGTTTTCACTGCATTGCCTTGGCTTTCAAGCCTAGGATCGACTCACACCACGGTGGCACGTGGGACAGCCCTTTGGGAAAGCCTCGTGGGAAAGCCTCGTGGGAAAGACTCGAGGGAAAGCCACAGATCCCTTACTCCACAAGAAGGGAAGCGAGATACTGCAGCTACAGCTCGGGAGGTAAGCGCATGTGCATGCGCCCACTCGAGACGAGGACTGACTCCCCTGGGGAGACTCCAGAAGTACCCAAGATCCATGTCAGCAATGGAGAGGAATCCTCAGGTTCCTGCACCGACTCCACGCAAGGCCTTAGGCCCAGGCATTGATGGGAGTGAAATCCCGAGAGGCCCTCGAGCCACTCGCATGGGGACTGGCCTTCCTGAGGCCACCAGAGCGAGTCCCTGAGGTCCCCGTCATAAGGCAAGAGCACCTGCCACAACTCGAGAAAATCCAGGAGGTTCTTCCCTTCAGACGAGATGAGGCCCATTTCCACAGAGGCGACTCGAGGCTAATCACACCTAATCTCTGGACCTTCCAAAGGGCCCTTCACACCCTTGCTGCAACTCAAGAAGTTCCCTGACATATCCGTCTCCACTCGAGAGGAAGCACGAGAGTCCCGCCCACATCCAGAGGAGCCCTGTTTCCGCCTCCTAGCTCGACAGGAGGGATCCTTTCCCTGCGTGTTCGGAAAAGAATTCCTGGGTTCCCGTAACATATCAAGAGGGGCGCTCTCCACAGGAAAGGCGAGAGGAACTCCAGGGTCGTGCCACCATTCCCAGAGACCCCAGATGTCTCAGTCCATTCCAGGGAAGCCTGTTTCCCCGGCACTGCCTCGACTTTCAAACCGAGGATTGAATGACACCACGGTGGCACGTGGGACATCACTGGGGGAAAGCCTCGTTGAAAAGCCTGGTGGGAAAGCGTCGTGGGAAAGCCTCATGGGAAAGCCTCGAGGGAATGCCATAGATCCTATGATCCACGGGAAGGGAAGCGTGACACTGCTGCTACAGCTCGGGAGGAAAACGCACGTGCATAACCCCACTGGAGACGAGGACTCACTCCCCTGGGGAGAATTCAGAAGTACCCAAGAGCGATGTCAGCACTGCAGAGGAATTCTCAGTTTCCGACACCAACTCCACCCAAGGTCTTAGGGCCCGGCATCGATGGGAGAGGAATCCCGAGCGGCCCCCGAGCAAATCGCATGGGGACTGGCCTTTCCTGAGGCCACCAGAGCGTGTCCCTGAGGTCCCTGTCGTAAGTCGAGAGCACCTGCCGCAACTCGAGAAAATCCAGGAGGTTCTGCCCTCCAGGCGAGATGAGGCCCATTTCGCTGAGGCGTCTAGAGGCTAATCACACCTAATCTCTGGAACTTCCAAAGGGTCCTTCACACCCTTGCTGCAACTCAAGAATTTCCACGACATACCCGTCTCCACTCGAGAGGAAGCACAAGAGCTCCGCTCACATCCAGAGGATCCCCGTGTCCGCCTCGCAGCTCGAGAGGAGGGATCCTTTCCCTGTGTGGTTGGGAATGAATTCCCGGCATTCCCGTCGCATCTCAAGATGAGGCGCTCTCCACAGGAAAGGCGAGAGGAACTCAAGGGTCGTGTCACCATTCGCAGAGTCCCCAGATGTCTCAGTCCATTCCAGGGAAACCTGTTTTCCCTGCACTGCCTTGACTTTCTAGCCGAGGATCGACTCACACCACGGTGGCACGTGGGACAGCCCTGTGGGAAAGCCTCGTGGGAAAGCCCCATGGGAATGCCTCGTGGGAAAGTCTCTAGGGAAAGCCACAGATCCCTTGATACACGCGAAGGGAAGCGTGACACTGCTGCTACAGCTCTGGAGGAAATCCCACGTGCATGCCCCCACTAGAGACTACGACTGACTCCCCTGGGGAGACTCCAGAAGTACCCCAAGATCCATGTCAGCACTGGAGAGGAATCCTCAAGTTCCGGCACCGAAATCACACAAGGTCGTAGCCCGGCATCGACGGGAGAGGAATCCCGAGAGGCCCCTGAGCAACGCGCATGTGGACTGGCCTTTCCTGAGTCCACCAGAGCGGGTCCCTGAGGTCCCCGTCATAAGTCGAGAGCACCTGCCGCAACTCGAGAAAATCCAGGAGGTTCTCTCCTCCAAGCAAGATGAGGCCCATTACCGCTGAGGCGTCTCGAGGCTAATCACACCTAACCTCTGGAACTTCCAAAGGGTCCTTCACACCCTTGCTGCAACTTAAGAAGCTCCCCCATATACCCGTCTCCACTCGAGAGGAAGCCCGAGAGTCCCGCCCACATCCAGAGGAGCCCCGTTACTGCCTCCTAGCTCGAGAGGAGGGATCCTTTCACTGAGTGGTCGGTCAAGTATTCCCGGAGTTCACGTCTCATCTCAAGAGGAGGCGCTCTCCACAGGAAAGGCGAGAGGAACTCCAGATTCGTGCACCCATTCCCAGAGGCCCCAGATATCTCAGTCCATTCCATGGAAACCTGTTTCTCCTGCACTGCCTCGACTTTCTAGCCTAGGATCGACACACAACACGGTGACTCGTGGAACAGCCCTGTGGGAAAGCCACGTGGGAAAGCCTCGGGAAAGCCTACTGGGAAAGCCTGGAGGGAAATCCACAGATCCCTTGATCCACGCAAAGGGAAGCGCGAAACTGCTGCTACAGCTCGGGAGGAAAGCGCACGTGCAAGCCCCCACTCGTGACGAGGACTGACTCCACTGGGAGACTCCAGAATTACACCAAGATCCATGTCAGCACTGGAGAGGAATCCTCAGGTTCCGGCACCGATCCACACAAGATCATAGGCCCTGGCATCAACGGGGAGAGGAATCCCGGGAGGCCCATGAGCAACTCCCATGGGGACTGGCCTTTCCTGAGGCCACCAGAGCGGGTCCCTGAGGTCCCCTTCGTAAGTCGAGAGCACATGCCGCAACTCGAGAAAATCCAGGAGGTTCTCCCCTCCAGGCGAGATGAGGCCCATTTCCGCCTAGGCGCCTCGAGGCTATTCACACCTAAACTCTGGAACTTCCAAAGGGTCCTTCACACCCTTGCTGCAACTCAAGAAGTTCCCCGACATTCCCGTCTCCACTCGAGAGGAAGCACGAGAGTCCCGGCCACATCCAGAGGAGCCCCGTTTCCATCTCCTAGCTAGAGAGGAGGGATCCTTTCCCTGCGAGGTCGGGAAAGTATTCCCGGCGTTCCCGTTCCATCTCAAGAGAAGGGCTCTCCACAGGAAAGGCGAGAGGAACTCCAGGGTCGTGCCACCATTCCCAGAGTCAACCAGATGTCTCCGTCCATTCCAGGGAAATCTGTTTTCCCTGCACTGCCTCGACTTTCAAGCCGAGGATCGACTCTCACCACGGTGGCACGTGGGACAGCCCTGTGGGAAAGCCTCGTGGGAAAGCTTTGGGAAGCCTCGTGGGAATGCCTCGAGGGAAAGCCACAGATCCCTTGATCCATGCGAAGGGAAGCGCGACACTGCTGCTACAGCTCAGGAGGAAAGCGCACGTGCATGCCCCACTCGAGACGAGGACTGACTCCCCTGGGGGAGACTCCAGAAGTACCCCAAGATCCATGTCTGCACTGCACAGGAATCCTCAGTTTCCGGCACTGACTCCACACAAGGTCTTAGGCCCCAGCATCGACGGGAGAGGAGTCCCGAGAGGCCCCCATGCAACTCGCATGGGGACTGGCCTTTCCTGAGGCCACCAGAGAGGGTCCCTGTCGTCCCCGTCGTAAGACGAGAGCAGCCGCAACTCGAGAAAATCCAGGAGGTTCTCCCCTCCAGGCGAGATGAGGCCCATTTCCGCTGAGGCGTCTCAAGGGTGTTCACACCTAACCTCTGGAACTTCCAAAGGGTCCTTCACACCCTTGCTGCAACTCAAGAAGTTCCCTGACATACCGTCTCCACTCGAGAGGAAGCACGAGAATCT
>NW_017200635.1:0-6948 GCF_001704415.2 Capra hircus
TCCGTTGATCCACGCGAAGGGAAGCGTGACACTGGCTGCTACAGCTCGGGAGGAAAGCGCACGTGCATGGCCCCACTCGAGTAGAGGACTGACTGCCCTGGGGAGACTCCAGAAGTACCCCAAGATCCATGTCAGCACTGGAGAGGAATCCTCAGGTTCCGGCACCGACTCCACACAAGGTCTTAGGCCCCGGCATCTACGGTAGAGGAATCCCGAGAGGCCCAGAGCAACTCGCATGGGGACTGGCCTTTCCTGAGGCCACCAGACCGGGTCCCTAAGGTCCCCATCATAAGTCGAGAGCACCTGTCGCAACTCGAGAAAATCCAGGAGGTTCTCCCCTGCAGGCGAGATGAGGCCCATTTCCGCTGAGGCGTCTCGAGGCTAATCACATCTTACATCTGGAACTTCCAAAGGGTCCTTCACACTCTTGCTGCAAGTCAAGAAGTTCCCTGACATACCCGTCTCCACTCGAGAGGAAGCACGAGAGTCCCTCTCACATCCAGAGGAGCCCCGTTTCCGCCTCCTAGCTCGAGGGGAGGGATCCTTTCCCAGCGTGGTCGGGAAAGAATTCCGGCGTTCCCGTTGCATCTCAAGAGGAGGCGATCTCCACAGGAAAGGTGAGAGGAACTCCAGGGTCGTGCCACCATTCCAGAGTCCCCCGGATGTCTCAGTCCATTCCAGGGAAACCTGTTTTCCCTGCACTGTCTCGATGTTCAAGCGGAGGATCGACTCACACCACGGTGGCACGTGGGAGAGCCTTGTGGGAAAGCCTCATGGGAAAGCCTCGAGGGAAAGACACAGATCCCTTGATCCACGCGAAGGGAAGCGCGACACTACTGCTACAGCTCGGGAGGAAAGCGCACGTGCATGCCCCACTCGAGACGAGGACTGACTGCCCTGGGGAGAATCCAGAAGTTCCCAAAGATCCATGTCTGCACTGGAGAGGAATCCTCAGGTTCCGGCACTGAGTCCACAGAAGGTCTTAGGCCCCCATCGACGGGAGAGGAATCCCGAGAGGCCCTCGAGCAACTCGCATGGTGACTGGCCTTTCCTGAGGCCACGAGAGCGGGTCCCTGAAGTCCCCATCGTAAGTCGAGAGCACCTGCCGCAACTCGAGAAAATCCAGGAGGTTCTCCCCTCCAGGCGCGATGAGGCCTATTTCCGCTGAGGCAACTAGAGGCTAATCACACCTAAACTCTGGAACTTCCAAAGGGTCCTTCACACCCTAGCTGCAACTCAAGAAGTTCCCCGATATACCATCTCCACTCGAGAGGAAGCACGAGAGTCCGCCCACATCCAGAGGAGGCCCGTTTCCGACTCCTAGGTCGACAGGAGGGATCCTTTCCCTGCGTGGTCGGGAAAGATTTCCCGGCGTTCCCGTCGCATCTCAAGAGGAGGCGCTCTCCAAAGGAAAAGCGAGAGGAACTCCAGGGTCGTGCCACCATTCCCAGAGTCCCCCAGATGTCTCAGTCCATTCCAGGGAAACCTGTAAGTAACTTTCAAGCCGAGGATCGACTCACACAACGGTGGCACGTGGGACAGCCCTGTGGGAAAGCCTCGTGTGAAAGCCTCGTGGGAAAGCCTCGAGGGAATGCCACAGATCCCTTTTTCCACGCGAAGGGATGCGTTACACTGCTGCTAAAGCTCGGGAGGAAAGTGCACTTGCATGCCCACTCGAGACGAGGACTGACTCCCTGGGGAGACTCCAGAATACCCCAAGATCCATGTCAGCACTGGAGAGGAATCCTCAGGTTCTGGCACCGACTCCACACAAGGTCTTAGGCCCTGGCATCGACGGGAGAGGAATCCCGAGTGGCCCCCGAGTAACTCGCAAGGAAATGGCCGTTCCCGAGGCCACCAGAGCGCGTCCCTGAGGTCCCCGTCATAAGTCTAGAGCACCTGCCACAACTCGAGAAAATCCAGGAGGTTCTACCTTCCAGGCGAGATGAGGCCCATTTCCCGGTCCTGAGGCTAATCACACCAGACCTCTGGAACTTCCAAAGGGTCCTTCACACCTTGCTGCAACTCAAGAAGTTCCCCGATATACCCGTCTCCACTCGAGAGGAAGCACGAGAGTCCCGACCACATCCAGAGGAGCCCAGATTCCGCCTCCTAGCTCGAGAGGAGGGATCCTTTCCCTGCGTGCTCGGGAAAGAATTCCCGGCGTTCCCGTCGCATCTCAAGAGGAGGCGCTCTCCACAGGAAAGGCGAGAGGAATTCCAGGGTCGTGCCACCATTCCCAGAGTCCCCCAGATGTCTCAGTACATTTCAGGGAAACCTGTTTTCCCTGCACTGCATCGACTTTCAAGCCGAGGATCGACTCACACCACGGTGGCACGTGGGACAGCCCTGTGGGACAGCCCTGTGGGAAAGCCTCGAGGGAAAGCCAATTATCCCTTGATCCTCTTGAAGGGAATCGTGACACTGCTGCAACAGCTGGGGAGGAAAGCGCACGTGCATGCCCCAATCGAGACAAGGAATGACTCCCCTGGGGAGACTCCAGAAGTACCCCAAGATCCATGTCAGCACTGGAGAGGAATCCTCAGGTTCCGTCACCGACTCCACACAAGGTCTTAGGCCCTGGCATCGACGGGAGAGGAATCCCGAGAGGCCCCCGAGTAACTCCCATGGGGACTGGCCTTTCATGAGGCAACCAGAGCGGGTCCCTGAAGTCCCCATCGTAAGTCGAGAGCACCTGCCGCAACTCGAGAAAATCCAGGAGATTCTCCCTCCAGGCGAGATGAGGCCCATTCCGTTGAGGCAACTAGGAGGTAATCACGCTTTAAACTCTTGAACTTCCAAAGGGTCCTTCACACCCTTGCTGCAACTCAAGAAGTTCCCCGACATACCCGTCTCCACTCAAGAGGAATCCGAGAGTCCCGCCCATATCCAGAGTGGCCCCGTTTCCGCCTGCTAACTCGAGAGGAGGGATCCTTTCCCTGCGTGGTCGGGAAAGAATTCCCGGCGTTCCCGTCGCATCTCAAGAGGAGGCGCTCTCCACAGGAAAGGCGAGAGGAACTCCAGGGTCGTGCCACCATTCCCTGAGTCCCCAGATGTCTCAGTCCATTCCAGGGAAACCAGTTTTCCCTGCACTGCGTTGACTTTCAAGCCGAGGATCGACTCACACCACGGTGGCACGCGGGACAGCCCATCGTGGGAAAGCCTCGTGGGAAAGCCTCGTGGGAAAGCCTCGAGGGAAAGCCACAGATCCCTTGATCCACGCGAATGGAAGCGCCCACACTGCTGCTACAGCTCGTGAGGAAAGTGCACGTGCATTCCCCCACTCGAGACGAGGGCTGACTCCACTGGGGAGACTCCAGAATTACCCCAAGATCCATGTCAGCACTGGAGAGGAATCCTCAGGTTCTGCACCTACTCCACAAAAGATCTTAGGCCCCGGCATCGACGGGAGAGGAATCCCGAGAGGCCCGCGTGCTACTCGCATGGGGACTGGCCTTTCCTGAGGCCACAAGAGCGGGTCCCTGATGTCCCCGTCGTAAGTCGAGAGCACCTGCCGCAACTTGAGAAATCCAGGAGGTTCTCCCCTCCAGGCGAGATGAGGCCCATTTCCGCTGAGGCATCTGGAGGCTAATCACACCTAACCTCTGGAACTTCCAAAGGGTCCTTCACACCCTTGCTGCAACTCAAGAAGTTTCCTGACATATCCGACTTCACTCGAGAGGAAGCACGAGAGCCCACCCACATCCACAGTAGCCCAATTTCCGCCTCCTAGCTCGAGAGGAGGGATCCTTTCCCTGCGTGCTCCGGAAAGAATTCCCGGCGTTCCCGTCGCATCTCAAGAGGAGGCGCTCTCCACAGGAAAGGCGAGAGGAACTCCAGGGTCGTGCCACTATTCCCAGAGTCCCCAGATGTCTCAGTGCATTCCAGGGAAACCTGTTTTCCCTGCACTGCCTCGAATTTCAAGCCGAGGATCGACTCACACCACGGTGGCACGTGGGACAGCCTGTGGGAAAGCCTCGTGGGAAAGCCTCAAAAGCCTCGAGGGAAACCGATCCTTGATGCACGCTAAGGGAAGCATGACACTGCTGCACAGCTCGGGAGGAAAGCGCACGTGCATGCCCCCACTCGAGAGGACTGACTCCCCTGGGGAGACTCCAGAAGTACCCAAGATCCATGTCAGCACTGGAGAGGAATCCTCAGGTTCCGGCACCGACTCCACACAAGGTCTTAGGCCCCGGCATCGACGGAGGAATCCGAGAGGCCCGAGCAACTCGCATGGGGACTGGCCTTTGTGAGGCCACTAGAGCGGGTCCCTGAGGTCCCCGTCGTAAGTCAAGAGCCCCAGCCGCAACTCGAGAAAATCAGGAGGTTCTCCCCTCCAGGCGAGATGAGGCCCATTTCCGCTGAGGCGTCTCGAGGCTAATCACACCTAACCTCTGGAACTTCCAAAGGGTCCTTCACACCCTTACTGCAACTCAAGAAGTTCCCCGACATACCCGTCTCCACTTGAGAGGAAGAACGAGAGTCCCGCCACATGCAGAAGAGCCCCTTTTCCGTCTCATAGCTCGAGAGGAGGGATCCTATCCTTGCGTGCTCGGAAAGAATTCCCGGCGTTCCAGTCGCTTCTCAAGAGAAGGCACTCTCCACAGGAAAGGCGAGAGGAACTCCAGGGTCGTGCCACCATTCCCAGAGTCCCCAGATGTCTCAGTTTTCCAGGGAAACCTGTTTTCCTGCACTGTTTTGACTTTCAAGCCGAGGATCAACTCACACCACGGTGGCACGAGGGACAGCCCTGTGGGAAAGCCTCGTGGGAAAGCCTCTGGGAAAGCGAGGGAAAGCCACATATCCCTTGATCCAAGCATAGGGAGGCGTGACACTGCTGCTTCAGCTCAGGAGGAAAGCGCACGTGCATGCCCCCACTCGAGACGAGGACTGACTCCCCTGGGGAGACTCCAGAAGTACCCCAAGATCCATGTCAACACTGGAGAGGAATCCTCAGGTTCCGGCACTGACACCACACAAGGTCTTAGGCCTAGCATCGATGGGAGAGGAATCCCGAGAGGCCCCCGAGCAACTCGCATGGGGACTGGCCTTTCCTGAGGCCACCAGAGCGGGTCCCTGAGGTCCCCGTCTTAAGTCGAGAGCACCTGCTGCAACTCGAGAAAATCCAGGAGGTTCTCCACTCCAGGCGAGATGAGGCCCATTTCCGCTGAGGCATTTCGAGGCTAATCACACCTAACCTCTGGAACTTCCAAAGGGTCCTTCACACCTTTCTGCAACTCAAGAAGTTCCCCGACATACCCGTCTCCTATTGAGTGGAAGCACGAGAGTTCGGCACACATCCAAAGGAGCCCCGTTTCGGCCTCCTAGATCGAGTGGAGTGATACTTCCCCTGCGTGGTCGGGAACGAATCCCGGCGTTCCCGTCGCATCTCAAGAGGAGGCGCTCTCCACATGAAAGGCGAGAGGGAATCAAGGGTCGTGCCACCATTCCCAGAGTCCCCCAGATGTATCAGTCCATTCCTAGGAAACCTGTTTTCCCTGCACTGCCCTGACGTTCAAGCCGAGTATCGACTCACACCACGTGGCATGTGGGACAGCCCTGTGGGAAAGACTCGTGGAAAGCCTCGAGGAAAGCCACAGATCCCTTGATCCACGCGAAGGGAAGCGTGACAGTACTGCTACAGCTCGGAGGAAAGCGTACGTGCATGCCCCTCTCGAGACGAGGACTGACTCCCCTGGGGAGACTCCAGAAGTACCCAAGATCCATGTCAGCACTGGAGAGGAAACCTCAGGTTCCGGCACCGACTCCACAAAAGGTCTTAGGCCCCAGCATCGACGGAGAGGAAACCGCGAGAGGCCCCGAGAGGCACCCGAGCAACTCGCATGGGACTGCCTTTCCTGAGGCCACCAGAGGGGTCCCTGAGGTCCCCATCGTAAGTCGAGAGGACCTGCGGCAACTGGATAAAATCCAGGAGTTCTCCCTCCAGGCGAGATGAGGGCCCATTTCTGCTGAGGCGTCTCGAGTCTAATCACACCTAAACTCTGGAACTTCCAAAGGGTCTTCACACTCTTGCCTGCAAGCTCAAGAAGTTCGCCGACATACCCGACTCCACTCGCAGAGAAGCACGAGAGTCGACGACCACATCCAGAGGAGCCCCGTTTCCGCCTGCTAGCTCGAGAGGAGGGATCCTTTCCCTGCAGGGTCGGGAAAGAATTTCCGGCGTTCCCGTCGCATCTCAAGTGGAGGCGCTCTCCACAGGAAAGGCGAGACGAACTCCACGGTCGAGCCACATTCCCAGAGTCCCCCAGATGTGTCAGTCCATTCCAGGGAAACCTGTTTTCCCTGCACTGCCTCGACTTTCAAGCCGAGGATCGACTCACACCACGGCGGCACGTGGGACAGCCCTGTGGGAAAGCCTCGTGGGAAAGCCTCATGGGAAAGCCTCGAGGGAAAGCCTGATCCCCTTGATCCACGCGAAGGGAAGCGTGACACTGCTGCTACAGCTCGGGAGGAAAGCACACGTGCATGCCCCCACTCGGACGAGGACGGACTCCCCGCGGGAGACTCCAGAAGTACCCAAGATCCATGTCAGCACTGGAGAGGAATCCTCAGGTTCCGGCACCGACTCCACACAAGGTCTGAGGCCCCGGCATCGACGGGAGAGGAATCCTGAGAGGCCCCCAGCAACTTTCAAGGGGACTGGCCTTTCCTGAGGCCACCAGAGCGGGTCCCTGAAGTCCCCATCGTAAGTCGAGAGCACCTGCCGCAACTCGAGAACATCCAGGAGGTTCTCCCCTCCAGGCGACAAGAAGGCCCGTTTTCCGCTGAGGCGTTTCGAGGCAATCACACCTAACTCTGGAACTTCCAAAGGGTCCTTCACACCCTTACTGCAACTCAAGAAGTTGCCCGACATACCCGTCTCCACTCGAGAGGAAGCACGAGAGTCCCGCCACATCCAGAGGAGCCCGCGTTCGGCCTGCTAGC
>NW_017200636.1:0-19330 GCF_001704415.2 Capra hircus
CGATGGGGAAAGACACAGATCCCTTGATCACGCGAAAGCGGAAGATGACACTGCTGCTACAGTTCGGAGGAAAGCGCACGTGCATGACCCCCACTCGAGACGACGACTGGTTCCCCTGGGGAGACTCCAGACGTACCCCAAGATCCATGTCAGCACTGGAGAGAATCCTCAGGTTCCGGCACCGACTCCACACAAGGTCTTAGGCCCCGGCATCGACGGGAGAGGAATCCCAAGAGGCCCCGAGCAACTCGCATGGGGACTGGCTTTCTGAGGCCACCAGAGCGGGTTCCCTGAGGTCCCCGTCGTAAGTCGAGAGCACCTGACGCAACTCGAGAAAATCCAGGAGGTTATCCCCTCCAGGCGAGATGAGGCCATTTCCGCTGAGGCGTCCAGAGTCTAATCACACCTAACCTTCAGGAACTTCCAAAGGGTCCTTCACACCCTTGCTGCAACTCAAGAAGTCCCCCGACATACGCGTCTCCCATTTGAGAGGAAGCACGAGAGTCACGCTCACATCCAGAGGAGACCCGTTTCCGCCTCTTAGCTCGAGAGGAGGGATCTTTCCTGCGTGGTTCGGAAAGAATCCCGGCGTTCCGTCACATCTCAAAGAGGAGGCGCTCCTCGACAGGAAAGACGAGGGAACTCCAGGGTCGTGACACCATTACCTGAGTCCCACAGATGTCTCAGTCCATTCCAGGAAACCTGTTTTCCCTGCACTGCCTCGACTTTGAAGCCGAGCATCGACTCACACCACGTTGGTACGTGGGACAGCCCTGTGGGAAAGCCTCTTGGGAAAGCCTCGTGGGAAAGCCTCGAGGGAAAGCCACAGGTCCTTGATCCACGAGAAGGGAAGCGTGACACTGCTGCCCCAGCTCGGGAGTAAAGCACACGTGCATGCCCCCACTCGAGACGACGGACTGACTCCCCTGGGGAGACTCCAGAAGTACGCCAACATCCATGTCAGCACTGGAGACGAATCCTCAGGTTTCCGGCACCGATTCCACACAAGGTCTTAGGCCCCGGCATCGAAGGGAGAGGAATCCCGAGAGGCCCCCCGAGAAGCCACCGAGTAACTCGCATGGGGACTGGCCTTTCCTGAGGGCACCCAGAGAGGGTCCCTGAGGTCCCCGACAGTAAGTCGAGAGCACCTGCCGGCAACTCGAGAAAATCCAGGAGGTTCTCCCCTCCAGGCGAGATGAGGCCCATTTCCGCTGAGGCGTCTCGAGGCTAATCACACCTAAACTCTGGAACTTCCAAAGGGTCCTTCACACCCATGCTGCAACTCAAGAAGTTCCACGACATACCCGACTCCACTAGAGAGGAAGCACGAGAGTCCCGCCCACATCCAGAGGAGCCCCGTTTCCGCCTCCTAGCTCGAGAGGAGGGATCCTTTCCCTGCGTGGTCGGGAAAGAATTCCCTGGCGTTCCCGTCGCATCTCAAGTGGAGGCGCTCTCCACAGGAAAGGCGAGAGGAACTACAGGGTCGTGCCACATTCCCAGAGTCCCCCCAGATGTGTCAGTCCATTCCAGGGAAACCTGTTTTCCCTGCACGGCCTCAACTTTCAAGCCGAGGATCGACTCACACCACGGTGGCACGTGGGACGGCCGTGTGGGAAAGCCTCGTGGGAAAGCCTCGTGGGAAAGCCTCGAGGGAAAGCCCCTGATCCCTTGATCCCCGCGAAGGGAAGCGTGACACTGCTGCTACAGCTCGGGAGGAATGCGCACGTGCATGCCCCCACTCGAGACAAGGACTGACTCCCATGGGGAGACTCCAGAAGTACCCCAAGATCCATGTCAGCACTGGAGAGGAATTCTCAGGTTCCGGCTGCTGACTCCACACAAGGTTTTAGGCCCCAGAATCGACGGGAGAGGAAACCCGAGAGGCCCCCCGTGAGGCCCCGAGCAACTCGGCAAGGGGACTGGCCTTTCCTGAGGCCCCAGAGCGGGTCCCTGAGGTCCCCGTGGTAAGTCGAGAGCACCGGCCGCAACTCTTGAAAATCCAGGAGGTTCTCCCCTCCAGGCGAGATGAGGCCCTTTTCCGATGAGGCTCCTCGAGGCTAATCACACCTAAACGCTGGAATTTCCCAAGGGTCCTTCACACCATTGCTGCAACTCAAGAAGTTCCCCGTCATACCCGACTCCACTCGAGAAGAAGGACGAGAGTCCCTGCCCACATACAGAGGAGCCCCGTTTCCGCCTCATAGCTCTAGAGGAGGGATCCATTCCCTGCGTGTTCGGGAAAGTATTCCCAGCGTTCCCGTCGCCTCTCAAGAGGAGGCGCTCTCCACTTGAAACGGGAGAGGAACTCCAGGTTCGTGCCACCGTTCCCACACTCCCCCAGATGTCTCAGTCCATTCCAGGGAAACCTGTTTTCCCTGCACTGCCTCGACCTTCAAGCCGAGGATCGACTCACACCACGGTGGCACGTGGGACAGCCCTGTGGGAAATCCTCGTGGGAAAGCCTCCTGGGAAAGCCTCGAGGGAAAGCCACAGATCCCTTGATCCACGCGAAGGGAAGGCTGACTCTGCTGCTACAGCTCGAGAGGAAACCGCACGTTCATGCCCCCACTCGAGACGAGGACTGACTCCCCTGGGGAGACTCCAGAAGTACCCCAAGATCCATGTCAGCACTGGAGAGGAATCCTCAGGTTCCGGCACCTGCTGGGAGCCAGTGTGAGGAATCCCGCCCGTACAAGGTCATGAGGAAGGAAGCTGACATACACAAGGCGTGCTCAGACTTCAGGGACCCCTCTGCAAATTCCTAAGCACGTACCCCAACAATAATCTGCCGGCTTTTGTGCTCTGCTTTTCCACTCTTCTGACATTTTCTGGAAAAAGTCAATTCAGGGCTTTAGTCTTCTGCATTTGAAAGAGTGTTTCAATCCAAAAACCCCTCCGATGGCTTTCTAGCCTGCCTGCACGACTCGTGCAGCTGCGCATGTGATTGTTTGAGGCCTCCTGACCGCAGGAGGCACAGAAAGCTTAAAACATCCTAGGAATGTAGGAGCTTCCGAGGAGTCAAAATCTTTAGAATAGGACTGATTAATGGTTTATTTTTTGGGTCAATGCTTGCTGCCAAATTTTCATATCCTTTATTTTTAGATATAGTTGGTATATAGAAAAACAAGTAGTAGACCTGGTATTAGCAACATTAGATCTTTGAGTTAAGTACCTTCTTTGTTATATCCCACTGCACCTTTGTTCTATAGAGATGTAACTTTAATGCTTTAAGGAGATGCAGATTAAAAAAAAAAAAAACACTTCAGGGGAAACAAAATTAACATTCATTAAGGAAGAGAGCCAAAAAGTGTTAACAAGCCTCTTGTCCAAAAGATAATGTAAATCACCTGAGACCTTTTGTATACAAAATGATATATGGAAAGAATCTGGGTTGCGAACGCTACATAATTTTGTGTTACCCAATGATCTCCGTGTTTTATCAAAAGTATAAAAGGCCTTCTGAACAATAAAGGATGGGGGCCAGTTTCTCGAACTAGTCTCTCGGCCTGGTTTCTTGGGACTCTGGCTCCCCCCATGTCTCTCTCTCTCTCTTCTTCTCTCCCCTTCCCTCTCTCTGCTCTTTACTTTAACTTCAGGCTGAATCTCCATCTGGGGCGCGGAGGCTCGCCAGGTCTACTTACTTGCCCCGGCTGTTAAGACCCGCACGAAAGGGAGCTTAAGGCGAGGCACCCTTAGATATTCAAGCGTGCGCCGGTGGCCCAACGTAGATGGTGCAAATTCCTTGTCTGGAATTTTATTGGCCTTCCGCGTAAACCAAGCTATTCAGCCCTCTTCCTCCACTTAATCTTCTTACTACACTATAGTTTCTTAATCTAATCTTACGTTAATAAACAAACAAGTCTTTCCACGCCAACGCCGTCCACCCTTCGAATTCCCCGGATCCACCGGGGCTGGACCCCAGCAAGTGGTGCCCGGAACAGGCTATTCAAAGGTAGGTTCCTCGGAGCAAAAGCTCCCCCTGGAGCACTCTCTGTTGCTCCCCCCGGAGCACTCTCTGTTGCTCCCCCCGGAGTGACTTAATCACTCCCCCCGGAGTACTTTCGGGTACTCCCCCAGTGTTGAGTGTTCGGGACGGCTAGGACCCCACTCAGGGTGCCGCGGACCCCCCTGTAGGATAGACAGGGTGAGGACGAGTGGGAAGTGTTCAAGGGTTTAAGAGAAACCTGGTGCTCTAGAGGTTGAAAAGAAACCTGCTATCTTAGGGTTTAAAACAAAACCCCCCTTGGCTAAGGTAAAACCTTTTTGTCAAGGCAGACTTTTCTATAACTCTTAATTTTCTGACACGGGTAACAATGACTCAAAACAATGACACCTCTTTATACAAGTAATTTTGTAACTGTTAAACAAAAAAGACAAATTAAAGATTAAAAGGCTCATGTTACGAGACCAATGTCCTTGGTTTCCAGAAAAGAGATTTAGATACTTGGATAAAGGTAATAAAACAGCTAAAAACTAATTATACTTTGCATGGGCCTGTAAATGCTTTTGCTCTGTAAAATATTATTACAAATGTTCTGGACCCCCGTCATGAGGCTGTTAGTTAGATAGCCTATGGGAGAGACTATAGCAGTGGATCGTAGTGGGTCTCCAACTATTACGCAGATCATATTTTCTGCCATTGTCAAACAAAAGGAGAGAGACTGTACTCTTCCTCCCGAGGAAGGAGGGTGCTTATAGGACGCAGCGGCCGAGCGCCCTGGAGAGCCCCCTCCCCCTCTACACAAACCAAACCTTTAAAAGAGTTGTCTTATTTAAGGCGACCACTGCAACCTCTGCTTGCACCTCCCCAGGGCTTAAGAACTCCCCACTTTATATCCAAAGCCTCCCAGAACATTGCTTAAGTTTGAAAACGATAGTGACAATATTTTTGAGCAAAAGAGCTTTTAAAACAGAGCTTGCTCCTTGCATAAAATCCCCTCAGGAGGGGCCTCACCCAACAAAAAAAAGAAAAAGGAAGAAAAACAGGAAAAAAAAGAAAAATATTCGTAATAAAAAGGACTTTACAAATGCAAAATGTTTCTCTTGAGGCCAAATAGAACATTTTTTTGCCAAAATGTCTTGATAAACAGAGATAACAAGCCGTACCAAACAACCCCAGGTAGCTCAGGCCTGGACCTCAGTTCCACCACCTTAATAATAATAGCTCCTGACTCAGATTCCAGTGGCTAGTCCCCTTCCTGAGGACATTGTAAGACTTGTGCTGGGGCATAGCTTGCTTTCTTTTCAAAAAAATTTCGGTAGTTCTTGTGTAGTAAATTCTGATTATACTAAAAAATTGAAGTTTTGATATCGCCACCTGCTAAAACTGTGTAATTAAAATTAAAAAATAGCACAGCTTTTGCTTTTACCTTATTACCAGACAGAAAAACCAGACAAAAAAAGCCCCAGAGGATCTAGATCTAGCTTTTTGGGTGCAAAAAATTGCAGCTTCTTGGCCTTTAAAAGATTTTTTAAAGATATAAAATGTCATGGCTGTTAGACAATAGACAAGACGTTTCTTAGATTGCTGAGAGACTAGCGCAGCTCCTGGCCAACATATACTACTGAAAAGGAGTTGGTGGGATTAGAAAAGGTGGTATGCAGGATAAAAATGCTATAGAGTAAGAGGTGAGAGAGAGTTTAAAACCTTGGTGAATAGTGAGCTCCCCGTTGCTGGAAGTATTCAAGCAAAGATTAAATGGCTACTTGTCATCTAAAAGGCTATAGACCAGATTTGGGTTATAAAAAGATCATTAAAAAAGCTTTTCTTGCTTCTTATATTTGGGTCTGCCAAAAGTTTTAAAACTGATAATGTCCTTTTAAAGCTGCTGAGAGATTGTTTACTAACTTTAAATGATTTCCAAAAATTATTAGGTGATATTAATTGGATATGCCCACATTTAAAACTGACTTTTGTAGATTTAAAGCCTTTTGTTTGATTGCTGAAAAAAAACAATCCTAATCCCAGTTCTAAGAAAAAGTTGACTAGTGTGACACAGTTGGCTTTCGTTAAAGTGAATGAGGCTTTAAATGATCAGTTAATTAAGATTAATATTGCCAAAAAAGGAGATTAAATTATTCTTGCCACAAAATGTATACCTACAGGATGCTTGTGACAAGAAGGCCCATTGGTTCCATCTAATGACCCCCCAAAAAATAGTTTTATCTTATCCCAACTTGGTGGAACAATGGCCTCTGCCTAAGAAAAAATTACTGCCATATTAATTTAAAAGATTAATTCAAGCATACTGATTTATTAAATTGTTTAGTAAAGAGCCATCAAAAATTGTAATTCCATATAACAAAAACCAACTTGATGCTTTTCAAATGTTTGATGATTGGCAGATTGCTATAGGAAATTCTTGTGATCAGATCTTGCATCATTTACCCTCACGTGCTTTGTTAATTCAAAAATTAAAAAAGGAGAAATTAAGTATAGTTTTCCCCCATCAGATTTTACAACATGTTCTCTTTGTAATAAGTTAAATGCTGATTCGTTTGGAACAGTAAAATAAAAAGCCATTGGTAAAGCAAAAAGATCTCCAGATAACAAAAAGATCCCGACCCAGAATTTGCTGCGGGTCGAGGAAGTGTTTATATTTTTTCCACAGGGTGCAGATTCGTCAATTTGGATCCCGGACAGACTGATTCGCCACAAAAGAAAAAGGGAACTTCTCTGCCGCCACCGCCGCGGGAAACAGCCGTGCACCAAAAGCTGCGGGCGGGGCCAGCCTGACTGACGGAACCCAGTGCACCGCACTCGCAGCCCCGTTACAGCGCCAGTGTCAGAGGGCGGGGTGAAGGCCGCTGCTCCCACCGGCAGAAGAGGCAAAAGAAACATCAAGATCCCGGCGGGACTAACAGCTGCTGCAGCGCAAACTCCAACCAGAAAATGACTCTATTTACTCTATTTTGGCTTGTCTATCCTCTCCTTATGTTCTTCTTTTCACCAATGATTCCAGAAAACTTAACGTACCTAATGTAGCGACTTGTCAACCATGGATGTTTTCATCTTGTTTAACTCCTCAAAGTAATGTCTGCTCTTTTGTGGTTTTAAAGATGTCCTGTAACTGTAACAACTTATTGATATGATAATTATGTTCTTGCTGTGTTACAATAACTGTTATTGTTACTATGGCAGCGGTCATTGACTCAACAAGTGTAAATGCCCAATATGTTAAAAAATCAAGTTTTAGGTGTTTTGGAACAGCTCAGATATTAGTTTAGACTTAGGGAAACTGCATAACCAGATTCAGACCTTGGAACACTCCCGATTAGATTTTACCACCTCAGGAGAAGCCAATGACTTTTTCCACTCTTTCTCTAACTTCATTTCTGGAAAGACTATTCTGTCTACTCTTTATAATCTTGCTCCTCATAATCATTCTTCCCTGTATTGTCTAGATTCTTCGGCAGAGCATTCGGAATCTCGCGACAGAACTGCACCTGATTTTAAACATAAATGATTAATTATTTAAAATAAAACAGGGTGAGATGCTGGGAGCCAGTGTGAGGAATCCCGCCCGTGACAAGGTCATGAGGAAGGAAGCTGACATACGCAAGGCGTGCTCAGACTTCAGGGACCCCTCTGCAAATTCCTAAGCACGTACCCCAACAAAAATCTGCCGGCTTTTGTGCTCTGCTTTTCCACTCTTCTGACGTTTTCTGGAAAAAGTCAAATCAGGGCTTTAGTCTTCTGCATTTGAAAGAGTGTTTCAATCCAAAAACCCCTCCGATGGCTTTCTAGCCTGCCTGCAGGACTCGTACAGCTGCGCATGTGATTGTTTGAAGCCTCCTGAGGCAGGAGGCACAGGAAGCTTAAAACATCCTAGGAATGTAGGAGCTTCCGAGGAGTCAAAATCTTTAGAATAGGACTGATTAAAGGTTTCATTTTTTGGGTCAATGCTTGCTGCTAAATTTTCATATCCTTTATTTTTAGATATAGTTGGTATATAGAAAAACAAGTAGTAGACCTGGTATTAGCAACATTAGATCTTTGAGTTAAGTACCTTCTTTGTTATATCCCACTGCACCTTTGTTCTATAGAGATGTAACTTTAATGCTTTAAGGAGATGCAGATTAAAAAAAAAAAAAACTTCAGGGGAAACAAAATTATCATTCATTAAGGAAGAGAGCCAAAAAGTGTTAACAAGCCTCTTGGCCAAAAGATAATGTAAATCACCTGAGACCTTTTGTATACAAAATGATATACGGAAAGAATCTGGGTTGCGAACGCTACATAATTTTGTGTTACCCAATGATCTCCGTGTTTTATCAAAAGTATAAAAGGCCTTCTGAACAATAAAGGATGGGGGCCAGTTTCTCGAACTAGTCTCTCGGCCTGGTTTCTTGGGACTCTGGCTCCCCCCATGTCTCTCTCTCTCTCTTCTTCTCTCCCCTTCCCTCTCTCTGCTCTTTACTTTAACTTCAGGCTGAATCTCCATCTGGGGCGCGGAGGCTCGCCAGGTCTACTTACTTGCCCCGGCTGTTAAGACCCGCACGAAAGGGAGCTTAAGGCGAGGCACCCTTAGATATTCAAGCGTGCGCCGGTGGCCCAACGTAGATGGTGCAAATTCCTTGTCTGGAATTTTATTGGCCTTCCACGTAAACCAAGCTATTCAGCCCTCTTCCTCCACTTAATCTTCTTACTACACTATAGTTTCTTAATCTAATCTTACATTAATAAACAAACAAGTCTTTCCAAGCCAACGCTGTCTACCCTTCGAATTACCTGGATCCACTGGGGGTGGACCCCGGCAGGCACCGAATCCACACAAGGTCTTAGGCCCTGGCATCGACGGGAGAGGAATCCCGAGAGGCCCCCGAGCAACTCGCATGGGGACTGGCCTTTCCTGAGGCCACCAGAGCGGGTCCCAGTGGTCCCCGTCGTAAGGCGAGAGCAAGTACCACAACTCGAAAAAATCCAGGAGATTCTCCCATCCAGGGGAGATGAGGCCCATTTCCGCTAAGGCGTCTCGACTCTAAACACACCTAACCTCTGGAATTCCAAAGGATCCTTCACACCCTTGCTGCAACTCAAGAAGTTCCCCAACATACCCGTCTCCACTCGAGAGGAAGCACGAGAGTCCCGCCCACATCCAGAGGAGCCCAGTTTCCGCCTCCAAGTTCGAGAGGAGGGATTCTTTTCTGCGTGCTCGGGAAAGAATTCCCGGCGTTCCTGTCGCATCTCAAGAGGAGGCGCTGTCCACAGGAAAGGCGAGAGGAACTCCAGGGTCGTGACACCATTCCCAGAGTCCCCCAGATGTCTCAGTCCATTCCAGGGAAACCTGTTTTCCCTGCACTGCCTCGACTTTCAAGCCGAGGATCCACTCACACCATGATGGCACGTGGGACAGCCCTGTGGGAAAGCCTCGTGGGAAAGCCTCGTTGGAAAGCGTTGAGGAAAAGCCACAGATCCCTTGATCCACGCAAAGGGAAGGGTGACAATGCTGCTACAGCTCGGGAGGAAAGCGCACGTGCATGCCCCCACTCGAGACGTGGACTGACTCCCCTGGGAAGACTCCAGAAGTACCCCAGGATCCATGTCAGCACTGGAGAGGAATCCTCAGGTTCCGGCACCGACTCCAAACAAGGTCTAAAGGCCCGGCATCGAAGGGAGAGGAATCCCGAGAGGCCCCCGAGCAACTCGCATGGGGACTGGCCTTTCCTGAGGCCACCAGAGCGGGTCCCTGAGGTCCCCGTCGTTAGTCGAGAGCACCAGCCGAACTCGAGAAAATCCAGGAGGTTCTCCCTTCCAGGCGAGATTAGGCCCATTTCTGCTGAGGCGATTCGACGCTAATCACACCTAACCTCTTGAATTTCCAAAGGGTCCTTCACACCCTTGCTGCAACTCAAGAAGTTGCCCGACATACCCGTCTCCACTCGAGAGGAAGCACGACAGTCCCGCCCACATCCAGAGGAGCCCCGTTTCCGTCTCATAGTTCGAGAGGAGGGATCTTTCCCTGCGTGGTCGGGAAAGAATTCCCGGCGTTTCCGTCGCATCTCAAGAGGAGGCGCTCTCCACCGGAAAGGCAAGAGGAACTCCCGGGTCGTGCCACCATACCCAGAGTCCACCAGATGTCTCAGTCCATTCCAGGGGAAACCTGTTTTCCGTGCACTGCCTCGACTTTCAAGCCAAGGATCGACTCACACGTTGGTGGCACGTGGGACAGCCCAGTGGGAAAGCCTCGTGGGAAAGTCTCGTGGGAAAGCCTCGAGGGAAAGCCACAGAACCCTTGATCCACGCGAAGGGAAGCGTGACACTGCTGCTACAGCTCGGGAGGAAAGCGGACTTGCATTCCCACACTCGAGACCAGGACTGACTCCCCTGGGGAGACTCCAGAAGTACCCCAAGATCCATGTCAGCCCTGAAGAGGAATCCTCAGGTTTCGGCACCGACTCCACACAATTTCTTAGGCCCCGGCACCGACGGGAGAGGAATCCCGAGAGGTCGCGTGCAACTTGCATGGGGACTGGCCTTTCCTGAGGCCACCAGAGCGGGTCCCTGAGGTCCGCGTCATAAAGGGAGAACACCTGCACCAACTCGAGAAAATGCAGGAGGTTCTGCCCTCCAGGCGAGATGAAGCCCATTTCCTCTGAGGCGTCCCTAGGCTAATCACACCTAACCTCTGGAACTTACAAAGGGGCCTTCACACCCTTGCTACCACTCAAGAAGTTCCCCGACATACCCGTCTCCACTCAAGAGGAAGCACAAGAGTCCCGCCCAATCAAGAGCAGCCCCGTTTCCGCCTCCTAGCTGGAGAAGAGGGATCCTTTTCCTGCGTCGTCGGGAAAGAATTCCCAGTGTTTCCGTCGCATCTCAAGAGGAGGCGCTCTCCACAGGAAAGCCGTGAGGAACTCCAGGGTCATGCCACCATTCCCACAGTCCCCCAGATATTTCAGTCTATTCCAGGGAAACCTGTTTTCCCTGCACCGCCTCGACTTTCAAGCCGAGAATCGACTCAAACCATGGTGGCACGTGGGACAACCCTTTGGGAAAGCCTCGTGGGAAAGCCTCATGGGATAGCCTCGAGGGAAAGCCACATGTCCCTTGATCCAAGTGAAGGGAAGCGTGACACTGCTGCTTCAGCTCGGGAGGAAAGCGCACTTGCATGCCCACACTCGAGACCAGGACTGACTCCCCTGGGGAGACTACAGAAGTACCCCAAGATCCATGTCAGCCCTGGAGAGGAATCCTCAGGTTCCGGCACCGACTCCACACAAGGTCTTAGGCCCTGGTATCGAAGGGAGAGGAATCCCGAGAGGTCCCCGTGCAACTTGCATGGGGACTGGCCTTTCCTGAGGCCACCAGAGCGGGTCCCTGATGGGCCCCGTCGTAGGTCTAGAGCACCTGCCTGCAACTTGAGAAAATCCAGGAGGTTCTCCCTTCCAGGCGAGATGAGGACCATTTCCGCTGAGGTGTCTCAAGGCTAATCACACCTAACCTCTGGACCTTACAAAGGGTCCTTCACATCCTTGCTGCAACTCAAGAAGTTCCCCGACATACCCGTCTCCACTCGAGAGGAAGTACGAGTGTCCCGCCCACATCCAGAGGAGCCCCGTTTCCGCCTCCTAGCTCGAGAGGAGGGATCCTTTCCCTGCGTGGTCGGGAAAGAATTCCCGGCGTTCCCGTTGCAACTCAAGAGGAGGCGCTCTCCACCTGAAAGGCGAGAGGAACTCCAGGGTCGTGCCACCATTCCCAGAGTCCCCCAGATGTCTCAGTCCATTCCAGGGAAACCTGTTTTCCCTGCACTGCCTCGACTTTCAAGCCGAGGATCGACTAACACAACGGTGACACGTGGGTCAGCCCTGTGGGAAAGCCTCGTGGGAAAGCCTCGTGGGAAAGCCTCGTGGGAAAACCTCGAGGGAAATCCACAGATCCCTTGATCCACGCGAAGGGAAGCGTGACACTGCTGCTACAGCTCGGGAGAAAAGCGCACGTGCATGCCCCCACTCGAGACGAGGACTGACTCCCCTGGGGAGACTCCAGAAGTACCCCAAGATCCATGTCAGCACTGGAGAGGAATCCTCAGGTTCAGGCACCGACTCCACACAAGGTCTTACGTCCCGGCATCAATGGGAGAGGCATCCCGAGAGGCCCCCGAGTAACACGCTTGTGGACTGGCCTTTCCTGAGGCCACCAGAGCGGGTCCCTGAGATACCCGTCGTATGTCGAGAGCACCTGCAGCAACTCGAGAAAATCCAGGAGGTTCTCCCCTCCAGGCGACGTGAGGCTCCTTTCTGCTGAGGCGTCTCGAGGCTAATCACACCTACCCTCTGGAACTTCCAAAGGGTCCTTCACACCCTTCCTGCAACTCAACAAGTTCCCGGATATACCCGTCTCCACTCGAGAGGAAGCACGAGGGTGCCGCCCACATCCAGAGGAGCCCCGTTACCGCCTCCTAGCTCGAGAGGTGGGATCCTTTCCCTGCAGGGTCGGGAAAGAATTCCCGGCGATTCCCGTTGCATCTCAAGAGGAGGCGCTCTCCACCTGAAAGGCGAGACGGACTCAAGAGTCGTGCCACCATTCCCAGAGTCCCGCAGATGTCTCAGTCCATTCCAGGGAAACCTGTTTTCCCTGCACTGCCTCGGCTTTCAAGCCGAGGATCGAATCACACCACGGTGGCACGTGGGACAGCCCTGTGGGAAAGCCTCGTTGGAAAGCCTCGTGGGAAAGCCTCGAGGGAAAGCCACAGATCCCTTGATCCACGCGAAGGGAAGCGTGACACTGCTGCTACAGCTCGAGAGGAAAGCGCACGTGCAGGTGCCCCACTCGAGACGAGGACTGACTCCCCTGGGGAGACTCCAGAAGTACCCCAAGATCCATGTCAGCACTGGAGAGGAATCCTCAGGTTCCGGCACCGACTCCACACAAGGTCTTAGGCCCCGGCATCGACGGGAGAGGAATCCCGAGAGGCCCCCGAGCAACTCGCATGGGGACTGGCCTTTCCTGAGGCCACCAGAGCGGGTCCCTGAGGTCCCAGTCGTAAGTCGAGAGCACCTGCCGCAACTCGAGAAAATCCAGGAGGTTCTCCCCTCCAGACGAGATGAGGCCCATTTCCGCTGAGGCGTCTCGAGGCTAATTCACACTTAACCTCTGGAACTTCCAAAGGGTCCTTCACACCCTTTCTGCAACTCAAGAATGTTCCCCGACATACCCGTCTCCACTCGAGAGGAAGCACGAGAGTCCCGCCCACATCCAGAGGATGCCCCGTTTCCGCCTCCTAGCTCGAGAGGAGGGATCCTTTCCCTGCATGGTCGGGAAAGAATTCCCGGCGTTCCCGTCGCATCTCAAGAGCAGGCGCTCTCCACAGGAAAGGCGAGAGGAACTCCAGGGTCGTGTCACCATTCCCAGAGTCCCCCAGAAGTTTCAGTCCATTCCAGGGAAACCTGTTTTCCCTGCACTGCCTCGACTTTCAAGCCGAGGATCGACTCACACCACGGTGGCACGTGGGACAACCCTGCTGGGAAAGCCTCGTGGGAAAGCTCTTGTGGGAAAGCCTTGAGTGAAAGCCACAGATCCATTGATCCAAGCGGAAGGGAAGCGTGACACTGCTGCTTCAGGCTCGGGAGGAAAGCAGCACGTGCATGCCCCCACTCGGAGACGAAGACTGACTCCCCTGGGGAGACTCCAGAAGTACACCAAGATCCATTTCAGCACTGGAGAGGAATCCTCAGGTTCCAGCAGCGTCTCCACACAAGGTCTTAGGCGCTGGCATCGAGGGGAGAGGAATCACGAGAGGCCCCGAGCAACTCGCATGGGGACTGGCCTTTCCTGAGGCCACCAGAGCGGGTCCCTGAGGTCCCCGTCGTAAGTCGAGAGCACCTGCCGCAACTCGAGAAAATCCAGGAGGTTCTCCCCTCCAGGCGAGATGAGGCCGCATTTCCGCTGATGCATCTCGAGGCTAATCACATCTAACATCTGGAACTTCCAAAGGGTCCTTCACACCCTTGCTGCAACTCAAGAAGTTCCCCGACATACCCGTTTCCACTCGAGAGGAAGCACGAGAGTCCCGCCCACATCCAGAGGAGCCCCGTTTCCACCTGCTAGCTCGAGAGGAGGGATCATTTACCTGCGTGGTCGGGAATGAATTCCCGGCATTTCCGTCACATCTCAAGAGGAGGCGCTCTCCACAGGAAAGGCGAGAGGAACTCCAGGGTCGTGCCACATTCCCAGAGTTCCCCCAGATGTCTCACTCCATTCCAGGGAAACCTGTTTTCCCTGCACTGCCTCGACTTTCAAGCCGAGGGATCGACTCACAACACGGTGGCACGTGGGACAGCCCTGTGGGAAAGCCTCGTGGGAAAGCCTCGTTGGAAAGCCTCGAGGGAAAGCCACTGATCCCTTGATCCACGCGAAGGGAAGCGTGACACTGCTGCTTCAGCTCGGGAGGAAAGCGCACGTGCATTCCCCCAATCGAGACGACGACTGACTCCCCTGGGGAGACTCCAGAAGTACCCCAAGATCCATGTCAGTACTGGAGGTGAATGCTCAGGTTCTGGCACGTACTCCACACAAGATCTTAGGTCCCGGCATCGACTGAAGGGGAATCCCGAGAGGCCCCCGAGCAACTCGCATGGGGACTGGCCTTTCCTGGAGGCCACCAGAGCGGGTCCCTGAGGTCCCCTGTCGTAAGTCGAGAGCACCTGCCGCAACTCGAGAAAATCCAGGAGGTTCTCCCCTCCAGGCGAGATGAGGCCCATTTCCGCTGAGACGTCTCGAGGCTAATCAAACCTAACCTCTGGAACTTACAAAGGGTTCTTCACACCCTTGCTGCAACTCAAGAAGTTCCCCGACATACCCGTCTCCACTCGAGAGGAAGCACGAGAGTCCCGCCCACATCCAGAGGAGCCCCGTTTCCGCCTGCCTAGCTCGAGAGAGGGATCCTTTCCCTGCGTGGTCGGGAAAGAATTCCCGGCGTTCCCGTCGCATCTCAAGAGGAGGCGCTCTCCACAGGAAAGGCGAGAGGAACTCCAGGGTCGTGCCACATTCCCAGAGTCCCCCAGATGTCTCAGTCCATTCCAGGGAAACCTGTTTTCCCTGCACTGCCTCGACTTTCAAGCCGAGGATCGACTCACACCACGGTGGCACGTGGGACAGCCCTGTGGGAAAGCCTCGTTGGGAAAGCCTCGTGGGAAAGCCTCGAGGGAAAGCCACAGATCCCTTGATCCACGCGAAGGGAAGCGTGACACTGCTGCTACAGCTCGGGAGGAAAGCGCACGTGCATGCCCCCACTCGAGACGAGGACTGACTCCCCTGGGGAGACTCCAGAAGTACCCCAAGATCCATGTCAGCACTGGAGAGGAATCCTCAGGTTCCGGCACCGACTCCACACAAGGTCTTAGGCCCCGGCATCGACGGGAGAGGAATCCCGAGAGGCCCCCGAGCAACTCGCATGGGGACTGGCCTTTCCTGAGGCCACCAGAGCGGGTCCCTGAGGTCCCCGTCGTAAGTCGAGAGCACCTGCCGCAACTCGAGAAAATCCAGGAGGTTCTCCCTCCAGGCGAGATGAGGCCCATTTCCGCTGAGGCGTCTCGAGGCTAATCACACCTAACCTCTGGAACTTCCAAAGGGTCCTTCACACCCTTGACTGCAACTCAAGAAGTTCCCCGACATACCCGTCTCCACTCGAGAGGAAGCACGAGAGTCCCACCACATCCAGAGGAGCCCCGTTTCCGCCTCATAGCTCGAGAGGAGGGATCCTTTCCCTGCGTGGTCGGGAAAGAATTCCCGGCATTCTCCTCGCATCTCAAGAGGAGGCGCTCTCCACAGGAAAGGCGAGAGGAACTCCAGGGTCGTGCCAACATTCCCAGAGTCCCCCAGATGTCTCAGTCCATTCCTAGGGAAACCTGTTTTCCCTGCACTGCCTCGACTGTCAAGCCGAGGATCGACTCACACCACGGTGGCACGTGGGACAGCCCTGTGGGAAAGCCTCGTGGGAAAGCCTCGTGGGAAAGCCTCGAGTGAAAGCCACAGATCCCTTGATCCACGCGAAGGGAAGCGTGACACTGCTGCTACAGCTCGGGAGGAAAGCGCACGGTGCATGCCCCCACTCGAGACGAGGATCTGACTCCCCTGGGGAGACTCCAGAAGTACCCCGAAGATCCATGTCAGCACTGGAGAGGAATCCTCAGGTTCCGGCACTGACTCCACACAAGATCTTAGGCCCCGGCATCGACGGGAGAGGAATCCCGAGAGGCCCCCGAGCAACTCGCATGGGACTGGCCTTTCCTGAGGCCACCAGAGCGGGTCCCTGAGGTCCCCGTCGTAAGTACGAGAGCACCTGCCGCAACTCGAGAAAATCCAGGAGGTTCTCCCCTCCAGGCGAGATGAGGCCCATTTCCGCTGAGGCGTCTCGAGGCTAATCACACCTAACATCTGGAACTTCCAAAGGGTCCTTCACACCCTTGCTGCAACTCAAGAAGTTCCCCGACATATCCGTCTCCACTCGAGAGGAAGCACGAGAGTCCCGCTCACATCCAAGAGGAGCCCCGCTTCCGCCTCCTAGCTCGAGAGGAGGGATCCTTTTCCCTGCGTGGTTGGGAAAGAATTCCCTGGCGTTCCCGTCGCATCTCAAGAGGAGGCGCTCTCCACAGGAAAGGCGAGAGGAACTGCCAGGGTCGTGCCACCATTCCCTAGAGTCCCCCAGATGTCTCAGTCCATTCCAGGGAAAACCTGTTTTCCCTGCACTGCCTCGACTTTCAAGCCGACGGATCGACTCACACCACGGTGGCACGTGGGACAGCCCTGTGGGAAAGCCTCGTGGGAAAGCCTCGTGGGAAAGCCTCGTGGGAAAGCCTCGAGGGAAAGCCACAGATCCCTTGATCCAAGCGAAGGGTAAGCGTGACACTGCTGCTACAGCTCGGAGGAAAGCGCACGTGCATGCCCCCACTCGAGACGAGGACTGACTCCCCTGGGGAGACTCCAGAAGTTACCCCAAGATCCATTGTCAGCACTGGAGAGGAATCCTCAGGTTCCGGCACCGACTCCACACAAGATCTTAGGCCCCGGCATCGACGGGAGAGGAAATCCCGAGAGGCCCCGAGGCAACTCGCATGGGGACTGGCCTTTCCTGAGGCCACCAGAGCGGGTCTCTGAGGTCCCAGTCGTAAGTCGAGAGCATCCTGCTGCAACTCGAGAAAATCCAGGAGGTTCTCCCCTCCAGGCGAGATGAGTCCATTTCCGCTGAGGCGTCTCGAGGCTAATCACACTAAGCCTCTGGAACTTCCAAAGGTGCCTTCACACCCTTGCTGCAACTCAAGAAGTTCCCCGACATACCCGTCTCCACTCGAGAGGAAGCACGAGAGTCTGCCCACATCCAGAGGAGCCCGTTTCCGCCTCATAGCTCGAGAGGAGGATCCTTTCCACTGCGGTTATCCGGAAAGAATTCCCGGCGTTCCCGTCGCATCTCAAGAGGAGGCGCTAACCACCAGGAAAGGCAAGAGGAACTCCAGGGTCGTGCTACCATTCCCAGAGTCCCCAGATGTCTCAGTCCATTCCAGGGAAACCTGTTTCCCTGCACTGCCTCGACTTTCAAGCCGAGGATCGACTCACACCACGGTGGCACGTGGGACAGCCCTGTGGGAAAGCCTCGTGGGAAAGCCTCGTGGGAAAGCCTCGGAGGGAAAAGCCACAGATCCCTTGATCCACCCGAAGGCAAGCGCGACACTGCTGCTTACAGCTCGAGAGGAAAGCGACACGTGCATGCCCCCACTCGAGACGAGGTACTGACTCCCCTGGGGAGACTCCAGAAGTACCCAAGATCCATGTCAGCACTGGAGAGGAATCCTCAGGTTCCGGCCACCGACTCCACACAAGGTCTTAAGGCCCCGCATCAAAGGGAGAGGAATCCCGAGAGGCCCCAGAGCAACTGCATGGGGACTGGCCTTTCCTGAGGCCACCAGAGCGGGTCCCTGAGGTCCCCTTCGTAAGTCGAGAGCACCTGTCCGCAACTCGAGAAAATCCAGGAGGTTCTCCCCTCCAGGCGAGATGAGGCCCATTTCCGCTGAGGCGTCTCGAGGCTAATCAAACCTAACTTCTGGAACTTCCAAAGGGTCCTTCACACCCTTGCTGCACCTCAAGAAGTTCCCCGACATACCCGTGTCCACTCGAGAGGAAGCACGATAGATCCTGCGCACATCCAGAGGAGCCCCCGTTTCCGCCTCCATAGCTCGAGAGGAGGGATCTTTCCCTGCGTGGTCGGGAAAGAATTCCCGGCGTTCCCGTCGCATCTCAAGAGGAGGCGCTCTCCACAGGAAAGGCGACAGGAACTCCAGGGTAATGCCACCATTCCCAGAGTCCCCCAGATGTCTCAGTCCATTCCAGGGAAACCTGTTTTCCCCTGCACTGCCTCGACTTTCAAGCCGAGGATCGACTCTACACACACGGTGGCACGTGGGACAGCCCTGTGGGAAAGCCTCGTGGGAAAGCCTCGTGGGAAAGCCTCGAGGGAAAGCCACAGATCCCTTGATCCACGCGAAGGGAAGCGTGACACTGGCTGCTACAGCTCGGGAGGAAAGCGCACGTGCATGCCCCCACTCGGGACGTGGACTGACTCCCCTGGGGAGACTCCAGAAGTACCCCAAGATCCATGTCAGTACTGGAGAGGAATACTCAGGTTCCGGCACCGACTCCACAACAAGGTCTTAGGACCCTGCATCGATGGGAGAGAATCCCGAAAGGCTCCCGAGCAACGCGCATGGGGACTGGCCTTTCCTGAGGCCTCCAGAGGTGGTCCCTGTAGGTCCCCGTCGTAAGTCGAGAGCACCTGCGCAAGTCGAGAAAATCCAGGAGGTTGTCCCTCCAGGCGAGATGGGGCCCATTTCCGCTGAGGCGACTCGAGGCTAATCACACCTAACCTCTGGAACTTCCAAAGGGTCCTTCACAGCCTTGTTGCAACTCAAGAAGTTCCCGGACATACCCGTCTCCACTCAAGAGGAAGCACGAGAGTCCGGCCACATCCAGATGAGCCCCGTTTCTGTCTCCTAGCTCGAGAAGTGGGATCCTTTCCCTGCGTCGTCGGGAAAGAATTCCCGGCGTCCGTCGCATCTCAAGAGGGGGGGCTCTTCACAGGAAAGGCGAGAGGAACTCCAGGGTCGTGCCACCATTCCTAGAGTCCCCCAGATGTCTCAGTGCATTCCAGGAAGCCTGTTTCCTCGGCACTGCCTCGACTTTCAAACGAGGATCGACTGACACCACGGTCGTGGGACAGGTGTGGGAAAAGAGAGAGATAATCATGGATCCTGGTGGGCTTTCCCATGCGAGGCTTTCCAGACGCTTTCCCAGCGACGCTTTCCGCCACCAGGTTTCCCAAACGGGCTTTCCACAGGG